>NW_026923776.1:0-77500 GCF_032062105.1 Saccostrea cuccullata | reverse complement strand
GTCTTAAATTGCCACAAGGATTAAATTTGAAAAGTGTGAAAGCACTAGCCCTTACTCTTCAAAAGTAATGATCAAGATTTTTTTTTAATGTCAAACTCCAGGGTCAAGGTCAAAGTTCTTGGTCTCCACTGTCTTTTCACAAGAATTACATATGTGAAGTATGAGAGCACTAGCCCTTAGCGTTCAAAAGGTATGGCCAAGATTAAAGTTTTTTTTTCATTAGTACAAAAATCTCAAACGTCAAGGTCAAAAGATCAAGGTTATTAGTATTAAGTGAAAGGTCTTCTCACAAAGAGTATTATATGTGAAGTATGGAAGCCGTAGCCCTAACCCTTCAAAGGTTATGACCAAGGTTATAAATTTTGAGAAGTAGGTAAAACTGAAAGGTCAAGGTCAAAGGTTCAATGAAGGGTTTTCTCACAAGATTAACATATGTGAAGTATGAAAGCACTATTCCTAACTGATCTAAAGTTATGGCCAAGGTTATTTATTTCATTAGTACGGAAATCTCCAGTGTCAAGGCAAAAGGTCAAAGTTGCTGTTAAATATATAAACATAAAGTATAGAAGTCCTGGTATCTACTGCTCAAAAGATATAGCCAAAGCAAACGTTCGGAATTTTTTCTACATGTGGGTCAAACTCCAAGGTGAAGGACAAAAAGTCACAATTCATTGTACCCATAGAAAGATCTTGTCACAAGGTATACACATGTGAAATATGAAAGTCATAGCTCTACTTAATCACAAGTTATGAGCGAGGTTTAAGTTTTTGCGGACAAACAGACAGACAGACGGACACGGCAAAAACTATATATACCCCCCCTGAAACTTCGTTTACGGGGGCCTAAATCAAACAATATATCATTCAAAACTCTAGTGAACAGCAACTTCACGTTAGGCATTAAGCCATCAGATGTATTTATCAGATTTTGTATTTAAGAAATATTGATAAAATAACTGCACACTTTTGCACTTTCGTAAGAAGCGCTGACCTTTAACGTCGTAAATTTACTTTCACTATTTTACATTCACACTTGGACTATATGTGGAAGCCCTGTTTTGATATTAATATATTTAGTTTAACAGTTAATTTATCGATAATTTTGGGCAATTCCAGAGCAAGAAAGTTTTTCTGGTGTCTAGGAAAGGAACGACAACCCTCCTACCCAGAACCCTTCCCTTCCTACATTACCCTTCCGGGAAGGCTTATCTTAATATGTTTCCTTTAGAAAATGAGATTAGAAGACATTATCCCTCACAAATACGATAATTAAAATTCTGTCACATCATATTTTATATTGATTCTATCCTAGTAAGGCATGTTAAAAAAAAAGCAATAAGCCATTTGGCTTCGGCCCATAATGAGAAGTCAATTTTATTCATCTTAAGGGACACCGACCCTCAGCTAGGAAGGACAACTCTTTAATTTATAATTTAATTCAAAAAGTCTTTAAATGAAGCTTGAAAATTAAATATTTTCATGCAACAATTTTCATTATATGCCTCTCAAAGTGCTCCAAGGTTCTTTGCAAAGCTCCATAAATCACTTCTAATTTCATATCATGTTAATAAACATTGGTATCTAAAAATGCGTTTTCGGGAAAAAAATCTCTACTTTCAATTAGGCCTTTCTGAGAAGTTCAAAGAACCTTGAAGCACATTGAGAGGCATATAATGAAAATTGTTGCATATAAAGATTTAATTTTCAAGCTTCATTTAAAGACTTTTTGAATTAAATTATAAATTAAAGAGTTGTCTTTCCTAGCTGAGGGTCGGAGTCCCTTAATAAAGAAAGAATACATATGTTGAATATATATTTAATGAGCTTTGTGATCGATGTACGTGTTTCTACTATTTTAATAAATATCTTTGATGTTGATGATTTTTTTAAGTGGAGATTTCATACTTTTTCAAAGGATGAGTCATGTTGTAGGATGATAACTCTGGAGTAAATACCAATCAATAATGTCAGACAGAGGGTCATTACTGCATATTATTGATATAGAAGAAGATGAAGATTCTATACAATCGGATTCTAACATCAACTCATCTGAGGCAGACGATTCTCAATCGGAAAGCTCAGAGAATGAAATTGGTATATATACATGAACAATTAAAATAAAAGTAAATATTTCCTCATGATACCTTAAATTCTTTTTTTAAAACATTCATTACATTTATCATTTTTCTAAATAAGTTACTCAAATTCATTACTCACATTTTAAAGATTTTTTTTCTAAAAAAAAGTAATTTAAACTTAGATGTATATACAGGTATTTATATTTTATTATCATGCTTACAATTGTTATTCAAATTACGGTCATTTATGAGGGGTTTCCTGAAATAACCTTTTTGCTCTTTTTTTTTTTTGGAAATACTGATTAAAGAATCATTAAACATTCTTTTTACATTTTTTTGTGCACATTATCTCAAATATGAAAATAATACTTCTAATTTCTTCTCTTTTTTACAAATTACCCCAACGATGTTTTTTTTTTTTTACATTTTGCTCTTATGTTAAACAAAGAGGATGAGTCATTTGTTTCCAAAGAAGAGGACAATTGTCTTCGGTATTTCCTTGGGATTGATATCGCAGAAAAGGCAGTGAGAATGTGGTTTGATACCGTCATTTTACCGGGTGATCTAGAAAATCATCTGAATAAACAGGGGAAAAAATTTAGGAAGACTTGCAACGACGATCAATTATCGATTCTATTTCCAGGTGATTATTTATATCCACAAATTTTCCTGATAATCCAACAAGACAATTTCTGGCTATTCGAAGCTCGTTTTTGCTTAACTTTTTGTATAAATTATTGAAAACACAATTGAGTGAAACTGTCATTTATTCAAATAACAAATGACTAAGAATGAAATCTATCATACATATTACATAAAGTTATATAACAATTAATTGGCTGGGCTTAAAATAAAATATGCAGTTAATGACAAATTGACTAGTTAAACATACAGATTAGTCACATGACATAAATTTTTCTAATCACATGACACAAAAACAGCCCAGCCAATAATATAATGGTAAAAAACACTTAAAAGCAAAAAGGTGGTGCACAAAAAGACGCACCAAATAAAAAGCTTCCATTTTGTTTACATTTTTAATACGACAATTTATACATTGTTAACAGTCATGTAAAATCATCAAAAATTGGGTGTCGGAGGGGAAGAGGTGGTTGCTGAAAATTTGTGTGGCTTCTTCTCCGATAAAAAATAGCAAGACTGAATTAACCACGTGATACGTATAACTTCATTTGATTGGTCCAAACTATAAAATCTAGCCGAAAATGCATTGGGCACCCGAAAGGGAAACAACTGATATGAAAAATTACATAAGTTATTAAAATTATAAAATTTTGTATATAAAACAATTTATTGTACCAATAAATATTTATTTATATCCACAAATTTTCCTGATAATTCGACAAGACAATTTCTGGCTATTCGAAGCTCGTTTTTGCTTAACTTTTTGTTTAAATTACTAAAAACACAATTGAGTGAAACTGTAATTTAGTCAAATAACAAATGACTAAGAATAAAATCTATAATACATATTACACAAAGTTATATAACAATTAATTGGCTGGGCTTAAAATAAAATATACAGTTAATAAAAAATTGACTAGTTAAACATACAGATTAGTCACATGACATAAATTTTCCTAATTACATGACAAAACACAGCCCAGCCAATAATATAATGGTAAAAAACACTTAAAAAGCAAAAAGGTGGTCACAAAGAGGTCATAAAGGAAGAAACATGCTGGCTAATAGCATATGACATATCAATAAGGGCGATTTGCTTGTCTTTTCCAAAATTTATAGCAATACAGTGCTGCATAACCTGTAGTTTTAAATTTTTAAAATAGAACATTTAAAACATGTTTTTTTTAATTCTTTTAATTAATGAATAATAAAAACTGTTACAAATCACTGTTTTTTAATTATATCCAAAGGGAAATCCCATTTAGCTGTGTCATTTTTGTACTTTCTCTCTAGTTAGAATCTAAACGAGTCAAAGTCTTTGAATTTATGGACTGTTCAATACAATTACATATTCTAACTACCTTAACTCCAAATTTAATACAATTTTTATGATTAAGGTACGGTCAAATTGCTTAATATCCAACACTTTACTTTGGTCATATGTCTTTGCTAATTGTATTACAGGAAATGGAACGGTAACATCGACATGTTTTGACATATCATTGATGTACAAATTAATAAGAAACACGACAAAAGTTAGAAAACCGAGGAAAGACTGGGGAGAAACTCCAGATGACACAGATATAGAACCGGCTGACGACCTGGAACGAGTCCGAATCTGTCGAAACTCACTTTGCCATGGGTCACAGTCAATAAGCGATACCGAATTTAAAAAGAAATGGAAAGAATTGAAGGAGGTAAAAGTGATTTTCGTGTCAGCCCAAAATTTATAAAGTTGAAAAAAATATATTCGTTCTATTTAAAAACTCTGTTCTTTGAAATGGTATCATAACATAAATCTTTCTGAAATTCGATAATACTGAGGAAAAACGACGATGTATATACACCTGTATCTATATTAAATCTGACACATTTAATCGATTCTGACAAAGTGTCAAGTCTGGCCCATCCATGGCGTAATCGTGTATAGAATCTATAATATTTTAATTATTTGATTTTAAGATCATACAAAGACTTGCTAAAGGTCAACTGGACGGAGAAATATATTCCTTACAGAACAAAGATCTAGATTACTCAGCACGGTCGTCTGTTAAACGATTCCTTGCAGATTTCATGGAAAGACTTCAAAACGTAGAAAAATGCATAGGGGATCACATTCCGAAGAACATAAGAGGTATATTTTGTGCTTTTCAAAAATCATGGATATTGATTTTCAGTATTTTTATTAAACAAGAGGCCCATCATCTGAGTATCATTCGACAACTTTCAAACAATTGAATTTGATTCATGTTTAAAACTAGAGGCCATGAAATTCATAATTTTGAAAGAAGCACCATTGCTTATCATAATTATACACAAAGCATGCTTATTTTTGTAATTTAAAACCCAGAGATAAATCAGAGTAAGAAAGAGAAAATGCATTTCCACTTTTAGTGAATTTCAGGGCCCCTGGGTCAGGGCTTCTTCTGTTAGGGCGGGTCCACAGTTGAGCTCCCCATCCCACAGGAACCACTGACCCTGGGGCCACATCTTTCAAAATTTTGGAATTTTTTAAAAATTTTATTTCATCATGCTGTTAATTAATATCAAAGTGCAAACTTCAAAGCATTAAATTATTTCAGACTATGCTCCCCCCAAGTACCTCTGTCCCAGAGGACAGGAAATTAATCATTTTTGGAAGAAGCAGGTTTTTTTTTTCATAAATATATACTAAAATCATTGGCATTTTACCCAATAACAAAGGAAAAGATTTTCAAAGAATTCAAGCATTTTCACTATATAAACATTAGAGCCCTGTCCTAACACAAGAAGCTCTAACCCAGGGACCCTGAAATTCAAAAATCTGAAAGCGGCATCCTTTCTCCTCATAACTATGTACATAGTTTATTGGTTAGATACTCAGCGATACTCAGGTTAAAGAATTTATGCATTTTCACTATATATTTAATAGAGCCCCGCCCTAACACCAGAACCCCAACCCAGGGGCCATGAAATTCACAATTTTGGAAGAGGTATCCTTATATAACACAACTATGTAATTGGTTAGATTATTTAATACTCAGGAGCATATATAAGAAGAAGATTTTAAAAGAAATAATTCATTTTTTACTATTTAATCTATATAGCCCCGCCTTAACACTAGAACCTCTGACCCTGGGGCCATTAAATTCACAATTTGAGAAGAGGTAGTCTTATTCAACATAGCCATGCACTTGGTTAGTTTATTTAATGCCCATGAACATAGAAGAAGAATTTCAAAGAATCTTTGCATTTTCACTATATAATTTATATAGCCCCACCCTACCACTAGAACTCCTGACGCTGGGGCCATTAAATTCACAACTTTGGAAGAAGCGGTCATTTTCAACTTACCTATGCACTTGGTTAGTTTATTTAATGCCCACTAACTGAAAAGAAGAATTTCAAAGAAATAATGCATTTTCACCATATAACCTGTTTATCCCTAGAACCCCTGACCCTGGGGCCATGAATTTCACAATTTTGGTAGAGGACTCAATGCTGATTACAATCATACCAACAGTTTAACGGCTTGATATCCAGGAGTAAAGAAGAATATTTTTAAAGATTGCACTACTAATTTTATTGGTTTTTGCCTTACCCACCCATCCCCACGCCCCAGGGGGGCAGGGACCATGAAATTCACAATTTTTGTTCCCCTTTACCTATAAATCCTATATGTTGAATGTGATTGAAATTGGTTCAGTTGTTTCTGAGAAGAAGCTAAAAATGTTCAAATGTTAACGCACGACGACGAACGAAAACAGATAGCAATAGGTCACCTGAGTTTACTCAGGTGACCTAAAGAAATAAACAACAATGATAAAAAGTTCTCTGAAAAAAGATCTTTTAGTTCGTCACGTGATCAAACCCTGTGAAGCCCGAAGGGCTTCTCAGTAGATTTGATCACGTACCAACTAAAATTTCATTTCCCACTGAAATTTTTAACACTGTTATTTATAACTTATATTTACATTTAACATGTTTAAGACGAAAAAATTTCGAAAAAAATGCATTATAACAAAAACGGGCTACCGTTTGTCTGTGTTTTGTCTCTCAATAACCTTTGAGTAGTTTGGTCTTGAAAGTTCACCTCGCTCTAATATTTGAATGTTTACATACATGTTTAGCAGTCCAGTAAGGAAATATCTGTATATAGTGAACGAACAATGATTGCTGCTGAGGAAAATTTTACTGTTTCATATAAGTTCTTAAAGTATTTGAAGTCAAAAACGGTAGTATCACCTGTTTTAATTCAACTAACTCCAAAGAATTTAGGGTTAAAAAGGTAAGTGCGGTTCTATGCTAATTATAGTATGCGAAACCTTATTCACATCGAAAGAAGTTTGATGTACATCTCGTGATTGGAAAAATATTCATATTGTTTATCATATTTATCATCTTTAACAATTATTCCAAAACAAGTTTCACCGTGACAGATATATGTAGACAAAATATATAACCTCGCTCTGTGATTTGGCCGCGTTATTAGTAATTCACAAATTAAGAATTTAACATATTTTCTCTCCAATAGATTCATCTAAGAAAGCTATTTGCAAATGTAAATACTAATAATTATTGATATCCTCCGCATTTACTCTCTTTAAGTCATGACTATAATACTAAAATAAAAAAAATTAACATTTCATCATATGCAATAATTTCATTGAATTAATCAATATTCTTTATTGAACTGTTTCAATATTGAAACTCTGATTAATACTTTCGAATTTTGCTTTTATACCTTTTGGTTTAATCTTTATTATGATAATGTAAAAATAGACTTTTTAAAGAAAAAAGTTTATTTTATCCCCGTTTGAAAAGTGGGAGTGTATATAGAGATCGATATGTCCGTCCGTCTATACGTCCGTCCGTCCTTCTGTCCGTCTGTTACGTTTTGGTGTATCCATTTTATTTAATCCTCAACTGCTCTTATACCACTGATTGAAATTTAATCAGAATTTCAAAGAACCCTTGTTGCATAATGCCATCGTGCATTTTACTATTTCATTTTTTTATTCGACCCATATGTCGGGTTTCCAAAGCAAACCATTAACACTGACATATTTTCTATTATATTGAAGAGTACCCAAACACGTTATGCGTTTCGTGAACTTTATTAATATCATTCCGTAAATATTAATTTACTTTCGGACGGCTACGTTTTGTTTTGATTTATTAATATCATTCCTAAATATTAATTTACTTTCGTTTTGTTTTATGAGATTTCCAAAAATAAATCAGTTTGTTATACCGTTAACTGAGCTGCTGTTGTGTTTTAAGATCGTGCACCAAAGCTGCACGCTGTACGGTGTTTTAGCATTTTAAACACTGCTGTTTCTATTGAAATATACTTTACGGAAGTGAAACATGGTGTCAGAAGTGCTGCTGTGGTAATTATACTGCTTTTGATCCTGAAATTAACTTTCTATCTGTGACCTGTGTTTCCCACGTGCTTTCTACAAAATGGCGTTCGCTGAAAGACTTGCGCCGCCAGGGAAAATAAAATTCAACAGCAAGAATCTCGCTGAAGATTGGCGTAAATGGAAAGAGGAGTTCAGTCTCTACGTTTCTCTGACTGTGAAAGATGAAGAAGCATCTAAGCTGCAGTTATTCAAGTACCTGATAGGGAGTGATGGTCGAGAAATCTACAACACTCTGAAATTCGAGAAAGAGGAGAAGGATAGAACTCTAAAAATGGCGCTGGAGGCATTCGACAAGTACTGCCGTCCAAAGAAAAATGAAACTGTCGAAAGATTCAGATTCAACACTCGCAAACAGGAGGCAGGTGAGACAATCGAAACTTATATCACCGAGTTGAAAACATTAGCATCTACTTGCAATTTTGGTCAAGTTGCAGACTCTCTCATAAGGGACAGAATTGTATGTGGTATAGTAGACACCAATCTTAGGGAGAGACTTTTAAGAACACCCGATCTCAGTTTAGACAAATGTGTAGACATGTGTAGGGCTGCGGAAATCACAAAACAGGGCATCAGTGTGCTAGACGGAAGTAGCACTCTCACTCCAGTTATTAATAAAATAAACAAACAGAGTACCCGTAAACCTGACAACAACAAAAAACAGACTAGTGAGAAACAAAAACATAAACAGTGCAAATTCTGTGGCAAGTATCATGAACTAAAGAAAGAAAAATGCCCCGCATACGGACAAACTTGCAGAAAGTGCCATAAACTCAACCATTTCGAAAATAAGTGCTCATCATACACTAAACATGGGCCCACAAAGATCACGAAGAAGAAAGTTCATGCAGTAGACTTTGGCGAAAGCTCCGACTCAGATGATTATTACCAGTCGAACTCTGTCACTAACTTAGACGAAGTCGCATCTGTGAACTCTTTGAACTCCAAAATAGCACAGGCAACCATGCTAATCCAAGGACAGAAAGTCAGATTTCAGCTTGACACAGGAGCTACTTGTAACATTCTACCTATAAACCATTTGCATCATGTTCCTCCTCTGCGCCCAACCAACTATAAGCTTCGCATGTACAATGGCACAACGATTAAGCCCCTTGGAAAACTTGCGCTATCAGTGACCAACCCCAGAAACCAGATCACTCAGGAAGCTGATTTCGTTATCATCAAAGACAACTGTACGCCTCTACTAGGTAATGATACACTTCAGGATATGGAACTACTACAATGGAATAGTGAGAACATTCTAGCCATTTCCAACTATTCACCTATCACCAAAGAGCAGTTGCTCACCGAGTACAAGGACGTGTTTGAAGGCATTGGACGTTTGGAAGGAGACTATCATCTTGTTGTTGACAAGTCCATTCCTCCAGTTGTACACCCTCCACGGAGAGTTCCTCTAGCTCTTAAAGCACAGCTGAAAGATGAACTTGATCGTCTAGAGAATCTGAACATTATCGCTCAAGTGAGTGAACCTACACCATGGGTTTCTAGTTGCCTCATGGTTGTCAAGCCGAATAAACTGCGGATATGTATTGACCCAAAAGACTTAAATAAAGCTCTGAAGCGTAGTTATTATCCGCTACCTACTATTGAGGAAGTTCTTCCACAGTTAACCAAGGCCAAAGTTTTCAGTATCCTTGATGCCAAGAATGGGTTCTGGCATGTCCAGATGGATCATGAAAGTTCACTGTTAACTACATTCAATACGCCCTTCGGACGCTATCGCTGGCTGAGAATGCCCTTTGGCCTGTCTACAGCCCCTGAAGAATACCAGAGGAGACAAGACCAAGCTGTTGAGGGATTGACGGGTATACATAGTGTAGCAGACGACATCCTTGTATATGGGGAAGGAGAAACAGAGGAAGAAGCTATTGTTGACCACGACCTAAAATTACGAGCTTTGATGAACCGGTGTCGAGAACGTGGACTCGTTCTAAACAAAGACAAACTTCGATTACGACAGAAGGAAGTGCGATTCATTGGACACCTTGTTACATCAGAAGGTCTGAAACCTGACCCTGAAAAGGTGAAAGCAGTTAAAGAGATGCCGAATCCTGATGATGTTGCTGGTGTAAGGAGATTTCTTGGATTTGTGAACTATCTTAGCAAATTCTTGCCATCCCTAAGTGATTTGTGTGAGCCACTTAGGAAACTTACGCTCAAAGACGCTGAATGGAGCTGGCATGAGGTCCATGACAAGGCTGTGTCAGACATAAAACAGCTAGTCATTTCTGAACCAGTGCTTAGTTACTTTGATCCTAACAAAAGCTTAACTCTTCAGTGTGATGCCTCAGAAACTGGACTGGGAGCCACAATCTTACAGGAAGGAAAGCCTGTTGCTTTTGCAAGTCGTGCATTGACTGACACAGAGACTCGGTATGCACAGATCGAAAAAGAGTTATTGGCAGTGGTATTTGGACTTGAAAAATTCCACCAATACACATATGGACGTGATGTGACTGTTCAGAGTGACCACAAGCCCTTGGAGATTATCCTTAGAAAACCACTTCACATTGCACCTAAACGACTTCAGAGGATGCTATTGCGTTTGCAAAAGTACACTATACACTTGGCATATCATCCTGGGAAAGAAATGTACCTAGCTGACACTTTGAGCAGGGCATACCTAAGAAACAACGACCAGACTGGCACACTTGAAGAGGAAACAATACATCTGGCACGATTTCTCCCTGTGATCAAAGACAGACTTCAGGAACTGAGACAAGAAACTCGGGAAGACAAAACACTAGTAGAGCTGACCAAAGTTATTCTCTCAGGATGGCCAGAAATCTCTGCGTGTGTTTCAGCTCCCCTACAGCCATACTTCAACATTCGTGACGAGTTGACAGTACAAGACGGCATTGTATTTAAAGGAGAGCGCATTCTTATCCCAGAGTCTATGAAAATGGACATGTTGCGCCGTATTCACTCATCTCATATTGGAGTTGAAGGAAGTCTCAGGAGAGCTCGTGAAAATTTGTTCTGGCTTGGTATGACCAAAGATGTGAAAGACTTTGTGACTAAGTGTGATACCTGTCGTTCTCTTGATGACAAACAGAGGAAAGAGACCCTCGTAAGTCATGATGTACCCACACGTCCATGGGCCAAAGTAGCTAGTGACCTATTTAGCTACAATTCGAAGGAGTACCTTGTGACTGTTGATTATTTCTCTAACTTTTGGGAGGTTGACTATCTTCGCAACACTAAGTCGAAGACTGTAATTCAGAAACTGAAGGCATTGTTTGCACGCTATGGAATTCCAGACACCCTTGTATCTGACAATGGGCCCCAGTTTGCCTCTACTGAGTTCCAACAGTTCGCCAAGGAATGGGAATTCAGTCATGTGACTAGCTCACCGAAGTACCCCCAGAGTAATGGAAAAGCTGAGCAAGCTGTCAAAATGGCCAAAAGATTGCTGAAACGAGCCTTGAAATCTCAGTCTGATCCTTATCTCTCTCTGCTAGATTTTCGTAACACACCTACTCAAGGAATGGATACCAGTCCAGCTCAGCGTTTGATGAGTCGACGCACAAAGACACTCTTGCCTACAAAGGAGACCCTCCTAGTTCCGGAAGTTTATCCGTTGAAATCTCAGGAGAAGCAATTAACCTCTCTGAAGCGAAGACAAGCTTTGTACTATAATCGAGGAGCAAGAGATCTACGACCACTGGATATTGGAGAAAAGGTGCGTATAGCGCCACCAGAAACATTAGGACATACTGACAACGAATGGAGAAAAGGAACTGTGAAACATTCACTAGGAAACAGATCGTATGAAATTGAATCTAATGGACAGACATACCGTAGGAATCGTCGTGACCTCCGTCCAAGTCAACATGCTGACACAGACGCTCACATACATGAGGACATTGATGACAAACCCGTCCAGGAACAACCTATCAAGGACGCATTAACTGGACAAACATCTGTGAATCCAACCTCAAAACCTACCAGTGCACCCCAGAGTGATACTGCACCTCCACTTACCACAAGATCAGGTCGAATCATTAAGGAACCATCTCGATTCAAGGACTATGTGAATTAGACTTCAGTTTAGATTCATTTGCTAGTCATGAGTAAGCCGTGTTATAAGGGCACAATAATCCCTTGACTTACTCACCCTTGAGCAAGAAGCTCAATATTATGTTTTTGTGAGATTACTTTGCATATGTAGTTAATTGTCTCGCACATTTTAACTATAACAGAATTTCTATAAACTCAAAGGAAGGAAGATGTAACACGTTATGCGTTTCGTGAACTTTATTAATATCATTCCTAAATATTAATTTACTTTCGTTTTGTTTTATGAGATTTCCAAAAATAAATCAGTTTGTTATACCGTTAACTGAGCTGCTGTTGTGTTCTAAGATCGTGCACTAAAGCTGCACGCTGTACGGTGTTTTAACATTCTAAACACCGTTGTTTTTATTGAATTATACTTTACGGAAGTGAAACACAGGTAGATGTTTAGACTGCAAGATCAAATGCATGACGTCAGGGCAATGTTTAAACAATTAAATATAAAAATAACCAATTTGAAATGAGTATTTTAGTACTTAAATTCATTATACGCACGTTTTCAAAGATTCGGAGAAGTATTGTTTTAATTGCTTTGTCCATCTTTCTGTCTGTCTGTCTGTTTTTTCGCAATAAAAACTTTAACCTCATTCATTACTTTTGCTTAATTAGAGCAATAATATTCAACATTTGTATCTCTTGTGATAAAGCATTTCGCATTTGACCTCTTGACCTTCACTTTGGAGTTTTTTTGCCCAGTTTGGCAAGAATTTAACAAATTTTGACCCTGGTATTACCTTTGAACAGTTGATGCTAGGGCGTTAATTCTTACTTTACAATTGTATTCAACTTTCCAAGGAAATATATATATATTTAACTTTGAACTTTGAGTTTGACCCAGTTTCAAAAACTGTTACATTGGACATACGTTTTGAAGAGTTAGTAGGAGTGCCTCAATATTTCACAGATTTATTTTTGTGCAAAGGTCTTTATTTGGATAACAACAAGTTTGACCTTGGCCTAGAAGATTTACCAACATTTAAAAAATAATAATGGCCATTACTCTTGAATTGCTTATGCTTGACTTAACATAATTTATATATATATTCACTAAGAAAGATCTTTATTTGGGTAACATTATTCATCTCCCAATTGATACTGCAAATCCTTAACAAAAATACTATAATTAACTGTAGTAAACTATAAATAAATATTTTAAATAGAGTAAAACGAAGCTTTCAATTTACATGTATGATCAAATTGCCAAAGGGATAATTAAACTTATTTTTAATGTTATCACCATAGTTCATAAAATATTTCATCATACATGTATTTACATTTGCAAATATCTTTCTTAGATGAACCTATAGAAGGGAAAATATGTTTAATTCTGTGTGAAAGATATTTGGGGGTCAGATGTCATAACGCGACCGAATCACAGAGCGAGGTGATATTTTGTCTTTATGTTTCTCTCACGGTGCAAAATGGAATATTTTTAAGTTAATAACGATGAAAAGGATAAAATGTTAACAATTATTTTTCAATTACGAGATGTACAATAAATCTTCTATGATGTGAATAAGGTTTTGAATACTAAAGAGTAGTCTAAAATCGCAATAACCTTTTTAACCTGAAAATCCTGTGGAGTTATGTAAACTAAAACAGGCGATATCACCGCGTTTGACTTCAAATATTGTGTAAGACCTCATGAATTAATTAGATTATTCTCAGCTCCGATCAGTGTTTTTTTTTCACTATATACAGATATTTCCTGAACTGTACTGCTGAGCATGAATGTAAACATTCAAATGTTGGAGCGAGGTAAACTAGCTTTGACCAAACAACATCTAGGTCATTGTTCGTCACAACATAGCAATACGGCGACCCGTTCGTGTAATAAATGCAATTAAGCTCGAAATATGTTCGTCTCAAATGTAAATATAAGTAATAAATAACAATGTTAAAAAGTTCACTGGTAAAAGAACTTTTAGCTGGTAAGTGATCAAATCCACCGAGAAGACCTTCGGGCTTCACAGGATTTGATCACGTTACCAATTAAAAGTTCATTTCCCAGTGAACTTTTTAACATTTTTGTTTATTTCTTAAGGTAGGACAAAACACCCGTGGATTTTATTTTAACCAATTTCTTACAAGTACTGGTGAAAAAAGAATAATATTACTAAATTGACAACAATAAATGATCCCTGTAAGAAAAATAATAATAAGTTTTGGCATGTTTGCATCATATTTTGTGAAAAAAAAATCAGAGAATCCTCTCTATTAGTCACTTGGGAGCTTACAATTTCGAATGTGTTTACGCTTTTTTAGTGCAATAAACAAGCATGTAATAGTCTGTTATAAAATGCAGTGTAACTTTTTTGTTCCATAAATACATGTAGTAGAGGGCTGATATTTGGACACATATATAAAGAATCTCCATTCGTTATGTACTAAAAAGGTCAAGGTCATATCTAGAGGTCAAAAGTCAAATATTGTGACGTCATCCACTGAATCTTTAAGTGTTTTTGCCATTGAATTTATTTAAATCTCCAAAATATTTCAAACCAGTGGTTCAGTTTTCTTTATTTATACACATTTTATTCCAGGACCCATTTAAATCATTCTGTTTATTTTTTTAAAAATTGAATCATACATTCTCTTTAGATAACTTAAACTGTCGGAAATTTACATGTGAATTTTCAATTTCAACACTACGCATGTTGTATTTTTACGTAATATTTTACTCAAATCTCCAAGTATCAATATGACTTACTGATTTAAAGTAACAAAAAGGTTATCTTTATTAAAAGTATTACACAAATACGCAATAGATCAATAATTGATAATTTTAAAATTAGGCTTATTTTCAAGTCGAGTGTCTGATTTCACAATCTTCTTACGGGGATCTGATAGGCCATATTTCAGACTATGTGGGCAAAACAATGTGTGATTGAATTTCTTTCATATCATATATAAAGAGAGATTTCGTATCCTAGAACAAAATATCAAAGTTTCAGAAAAATTGAATTTTAGGAAAAGTTTGGCCTATATATTGTGTCCTACCTTAAGTGAACACTATAGTTAATCTTTTTTAAGTTATCACTAAATATCAAAATTAAATACATGTAATGAACACTATAGTTAGTCAAAGCTTTCATAGTTAATGCAATAGAAAATCAAACTTTTCATAGTTATAACTATAGCAAATCAAAGTTTAAATGTCTGCATGAAAGTTGTCATGATAACCAAATTCAGTTTTTAATCTATTTCTAAATTATGTAATTGGTATGTTATTTAATTGTACATCATGGGTAGTATCCAGAGTTGCAGATTATCTCAACCTACCAAGGAGATCTCTTGATTTCCTCTCTTTTCAATTACTCCATGCACTTTGAAGGCAAATTATTTTCTACAATTTATTTAAGTTTTTTGGGAAAAAAAGGTTTTCAAAATTATTTTACTGGAAGCATATTTAAAAAATGAATATTGTGTGTCTTTGATTTCAATTCTCTTTTTCTGTCGGTTATTAAGCTCATTTAATGTTGTATATAAACATGATAAAAACTGCGGCAGAGGCACCAATGCACGACAAACACTGAATAGTAACAAAAGTAGTGCTCGGATATAAACGGTAGACAAAAACATTCCATAAGGACAAAAACGGAAAAACACAAAAAAGTTTACGAACATATATACATATAATCTATGTAACGACACACTGTCTGTCGGTCCGTCAATCCCTCCGTCTGTCACATATAATATCTCACGAACTGTAAGAGTTATAGATTTGAGATTGTGCACATATATAGCTTAGCACAATGGTTTTTATATTATTACCGATTTCTTGGTAACCGACCCAGTTTCCTTGAACCTTACCTTAGACCTAATTTTTGAAATAGTTGACAATGCCAATAATCATTTTTTTTTTAAATATTAGAGATAAGTATATGCTATTTAAATTGTGCAATGTTTGTCATAAAACATCATGAAAAATACCAGCGTTACGGTCCACATGGCCATGAACTTTAAATTTGACCTAATTTGCAAAATATACTGCAGAATGTTAAATTTACCTTATGTACTTTGAATTTAGAGAGGCAGGAATTTGATAATTAACATCTATACACGTTTGTCAGTTCATAACAATGCGCTTTAACATTGTATAAAATACAGTAACAGCCAAAAAAGCTTGAAATTTAAGTACTATGAAAATTCATTGGGATTGGTATTCCAAGATGGATAGTGTAGACTCAATCGCTAGCTTTTTTTCTAACGTGCGATGGAAAAGGGCGTGGTGATCCGTTTGAGTGTAGAATGTTTATGGCCTTGATATGAGTTCATTTCACAATCTTACAAGAGAGACAGAAAATGTGCTAAGTTTATTAGAAACTTGGTTCAAAACTACTGATGAGTAGCAGATCTGTTGTGTTTAACGAGTCCAAACTTTTGAAAAGTTTTGTTACAAAGGACAAACATGTCATTAACTTAGATGACAAAGAAAATGAGTTCAATGAGGAAGACATCAAAAATATGCTAGAGAATCACTGTAAATATAAAAAAGTAAATGTAAAATACTTCGAGGATTTAGAGCTACCACGCAGATTACCAATGTTCCCACTGCTGTGTCGAATATTTTCATCTGATAAAAAATATCAGGTTATGGGGAAGATTTTTTTTATCCACCCATACAAGTCTATAGTTTATGAACTTGATAGAATGCGAGAGCTTAACAAAACTTATTATGCTGGATTGGTGTATTGTATCATGAAAGACAATTTTGTCTGTCTACAGTCTCTAGACAGACAATGTCTGAATGATGTGTACAAATGTTGTAGATTAGACAACTCAACACCAGACTCGGAATTAACACAGGCAATGACAATCTTACATGTAAAAGGATCATATCTAATGAAGGATACAGATGGTATATATTTTTTTATTCATGACAGCTTGTTTGAAATAATTGCAGTTCACTTTGGAAGAAGTTTTCAAGACTGTCTCATCAAACATTGTACATCTAGATCTATTTACAAACTTTTAAAATTTGGAGACTGGGCGATAATAAATAAAAATCTTATCCAAATCGTTGAGGTACACTTCCCTATATTGGTGGAACGTATCATCCGTGACATAAAACAGTTCTACTTATACGAAGTATTTAGCAGTATAGGACATGTGTCAGGGAATGAACTTTTCGTTGCTGTATTTTGTAGATATTTGAAAAGATTGAGTTATGATGAAATCATACATTTGCTTTTTGACGTCAAAACTTGCGAACAGCTAGATAAAAGGACTAAAACTTTAGTGCTTGAAATACAAAAAAATGGGAAAAAATGCTTGAAGAACAAAAATTATCTGCAATAGATTCAAAATATTATGTTTTAAAAGAGTGTCACAGAGTAGTTAACTGGATAATTGCATATAATCACATTAACTTGCTTTCTGGTATCCTAGACATTATCAAGGGAAAAATCGAACTTTCCAAAGCAACAGACTGTATCAACACTATATCGAGCAACATTTTAGAAATTGTATTTAACAATGATCTGAAATCACAGTCTCTTTGTTTCAACTTGGCATGTTCTAGTAGTAGTCTGGCTATGGTAGAACTTGTATCAAGTCACGTAAATCCAATGTGTATAAATCACATTGTTCAAATTGGTGAAAACAATTTCTGGCATTTATTGTTTGCTTCGTGGTCTGGTTGTAATGATATTGTAAACTTTTTGATTAAAAAAGGAGCAGACGTCAATTTGTGTGATGGGAATCAAAATTCGAGTCTGTATGGATCGTGTTTGTAAAGTCATTACGACATAGTGAAAACTTTAATCAAACATGGGGCTATAGTTAATATGTGTGCAGCAAACGGCACCTCCCCGCTGTCTGCTGCAGCATTAGGAGGTGATACAGCAGAGTGAAACTCCTTATTGAGAACTGTGCCGATATTAATCTCTGTAACAAGGAGGGGTTATCTCCACTATGTTATGCATCGCATTTCGGCAACCTAAATGTATTGAAATATCTGATTGACAGTGATAGCAATGTGACTGTTGGTGCCAATTGTCCATCTACTGATTCTAATCTTCCCTCTAATAGTGAAGCAGATAGAGGTCTGGCAAGGATTCTTGCTTATGGTTCTACTCTCATCGTGCTGCAAGTTCAGGCCATCTGAATATTGTCAAATATCTGGTAGAGCACGGCGCTTATATTAATTTTATAAATTCATCCTTTGTAAATCCACAGAGAATAAACATTTACACATAATTCGACACCTTGTAAAACACGGTGCAGATATCAATCAAGGTTCCTCTGGTGACATATTTGAGTCTCCTTTGTGCTGCGCTTCAAGCAAAGGGTACCGGGAAATTGTGGGAGAACTGATCAAACTTGGTGCTGATGTCAATCTCTGTGACCTTAAAGGAGATTCAAAATTTGGTCATATGGAGATTGTAAAGTTTTTGTTACAGACTGGTGCTGATATAAATGTTGGAGCAAGTTGCCTATCCTCTGCCTGTGAAGGTGGTCATTTGAATATTGTAAAATTTCTTACTGATAAAATAAATGTAAATAGGGTCGATACCATGTGTGAACCTCCACTGCATTGTGCTTCTGGTCAAGGACATCTTGATATTGTAGAATACCTGGTAGAACATGGAGCTGATATTAATTTAATGAGTTCAGCTAACATTAGCCCTATCTGCTCTGCCACACAAAATGAACAGTGACAAGTAATTCGATACCTTGTAGAACACGGAGCAGATATCAATCTTGGCACTTCTGGTGAAAAAAACGCGTCTCCGATGTGCTGTGCTTCAGGTAAAGGTAATATGGAATTAGTGACAGAACTGACCAAACTTGGTGCTGATGTCAATCTGTGTAACAACTATGGATTATCTCCACTGTGCTTCGCATCACAGTTTGGTCATAAAAAAATTGTGAAGTTTCTACTACAGAATAATGCTGAAATCAATGTTGGTGCTAGTTGCTTATCTTTTGCTTGTGAAAGCGGTCATTTAGATCTTGTGAAATTTCTTATTGATAAGATAGATGTTAACAAGGTCAATAACAATTGTTATCCAGCTCTTACTTCCGCTTCTTGTCAAGGGCATCTTGATATTGTGGAGTATCTGGTAGAACACGGAGCTGAAGTTAATTTAATGAGTTCATATAATGTAAATCCACTTTACTCCGCCACAGCATACGGACAGATTCACATTATTCGATACCTTGTAGAACACGGTGCAGATATTAATCAAGGTTCTTCTTGTGACATGAACGGCTCTCCCTTGTGCTGTGCTTCAAGCAAAGGTTATCTGGAAATTGTGAGAGAACTTATCAAACTTGGTGCTGATGTCAATCTCTGTAACCTTAAAGGCCATTCTCCACTTTGCTATGCATCAAGATATGGACATTTGGAAATTGTAAAGTTTTTGCTACATAATGATGCTGATATAAATATTGGTGCTAGTTGTCTATCTTCCGCTTGTAAAGGCGGTCATTTAAATGTTGTGAAATTTCTTATTGACAAGATGGATGTTAACAATGTCAGTGACATTTGTGATCCTCCACTACATTGTGCCTCTGTTCAAGGTCATATCGAAGTTATTGAATATCTTGTAGAAAATGGAGCAGATGTTAACTTGCTAAGTTCTTCAAAGGATAGTCCACTGTGTTGCGCTGTAGAAAACGGACATTTTCCTATAGTGGAGTGTCTTGTTAAACATGGTTCAGACATAAACAAGGCTGTAGAAATTGCAATGGAATGTGGTCAAGAAGTTATTTTAGATTATATGTTGAAGCATTTAAACTAGGAAACATCTAATAAGATTATCCGAACTTTGCTTAGTTTGACACAATTTCTTTAATTTTGTTTCTCTTTTAACGTATTTTATGCTTTATAAAAATATTACCTGTGATATTTGAGATTTCAAATATTGAACAAGAGATATGTATTGTATAGAAAATTGTATTAATACATAATGATGATTTTCTGTATAAATCAAACAGAAAAGGAGTTTATAGCCCAAACTGTAAAGAAAGATAAATGGTAAACTTACTAGATGAAACAATATCAGAAAAAAACTGAAATTCAACTTTGTTAATGACTCATTATGCACGAAAAAAAACGAAAATGATTTTCGATAAAAAAAATTATGAGTTATAATGCTACAAACTCCTTTCTTCCTAAAGTTAAATTGTCAAAAAATTGTTAATGAACATTCTGTAATAGTGAAACAGACAATATGTGACTAAATTTTGAAAAGACTCAATACAATGATTTAATGTCATCGAATTTACAAATAAATTTTTTAATAATTTACATAAAGTTTATATAAAATTGTATTCTGCTCATAATTTTACGCAAAGTGTGTTTTTGTAATTTAACATGTCGTTAAATCCAAATTGATACAATTTACAATATTTTTTTTCAAAATCTTCCTGATATAATGTTTAAAAGAAATGTTGTGTTAATGGACAGGCCCCATTACCATAAACTGAAAATACACTAAAGTTTAAATTTTGATTCCAAATAAATTAAGATTTATTCAACATGTGTTCTTAAAATTTAGCAGTTTTGTATAACATTCAAATTCTAACAAATGAAGCATATTTGGTTACATTATAATTTTTTTTTTCTCCAAAGTTATATTGATTTGAACTTTTGCCTTAAGTCTATTCTCAGTTTATGTTCATAAGGCCAGGACATGCGCAAAATTATTAAACTTATGACATAAAATAATTGACGGTATCGTGCAATAACAGGTGGAGTAGAGAGGGGAAGGAGGCGGGATCTCTTTGTTTGAAAACGACATATATGGCATTTGACTCCGTGAAAAGAGCTTACTGACAGAAATTTTAAAACATTAAAAATCGCCTACTTCACAATCACATTACAGATTGTACATTCTTAAAAGCGGTAAGTACAAGCCAAGATCACCAAAGTGTGTTGACAACGTTCCATTACTAACGAAAATTAAGGTTATTTACTAACAGTGAAAATGTAGGTTTCCATTCAATATGTATGTAGCCAGGTCTTAGACCTTAGATCCACCTATTTGTGGGTAGTGTCTTCATTGTTTGCATGTCTTCACTGTCGTTGTCACATGATCAAGTATGATAGAGAGAAAGGGGTGTTAAAAGAGAGAGAGAGAAAAAAATTGTGTTCATTACTAACAAAACCCGTTATAAACTACCTGCCGGTCCATACCAATGCACACCGTCATGGTATAAGCACATAGTATAATGATGTAGACTGGGAAGGTGTATATAATAGTTACTTATATATTCTTAATTCAGATTTTCCAGTTACATATATATTTTTGTAATTCAAATGTTGATGATTGATTTGTAAAACAGATATTTTCAGTTATTGAACTGCGTGTAAAGTATGAATGTTTATTATCTTGTTTAAATGTTGTATTTTTTCCCTAGATACTAGTATATTGAATATGAAACCCGAGAATATTGCTCTTTTCTCTACCGACGGGTTAAATGTATATGAAAAATAGCAATGTTTTTCGCATTATTGATCATACAAAAGTTTCAACATGTTCAGTACAATGTAACCTCGCAAGCTCAAACATTGCATAAACATAATGTTACATGTACAGACGCGTGCCAAAAGAAAACAAACTTTTCTCGTCTTTCGTACAATTCCGCTCACACAGATAAAAATATACATATGTATGTGCGTTTTTCTCGGTCTAAAATCAAACGTTATACCTCTTGAAGTGCAAAGTCATAGTTATGATGTTGTAGTCTGACCATTTAGGTTACTGGTAGCGTTTTTGCTGTTCTGTAGCTATTTGCACAAGAATTGCAGGAAAAAGGCAATTGCTGATTTACATAGAGCAGCCATCAAGGGTTTAGGGAAAGCTAAGAAAACGGAACATTCACTACCAACTATGCATTATTAGTTATTCAGACACTCAAATCTGTAATACAGAAATACATGTATGTGGGTTCCTTGGATAAAAAATGCATATTGGGCGAGGCGTAAGCCAAGCTAAATAATTATTTTTTCAAGGACCCCACATATTTTCGTATTACCCCTCTAAGCGTCTAAATAAGGAGTTTATCCTGTCGATGATTTTTTAGTGAGTTATTTTTTCTGAGTTAGCAAATCGTTCTGTAACTGTTGTTTACATTGTGGCGTCTTATAAAGTTTGCTAGTATAAGTGGTGGGGGTATTGATTTGATGTGTGGTCTGTACATATGTAGGTCACATGGAGGGGCACAAATAACCTCAATATTAGAATTTAAATGAATTCAGACCTCAGACTGTGTCAAAACGGACAATAATTATTAAAGTTAAACACATGAAGAATAACTTTGAAATTTAGATGTAAGATAAAAGCTATATCAGAATATGTGCAGAGAATATGAAAAAACGACTTGCATGGTACAAACCGACCAGGGAGAAGACTGTAGATGAACACTAGTACTGGAAAAAAAGTTATCATTAGTGACGAATATAAGGTGAAATTGGATATGGATAAACAATTTACTGTTTAGAGATGAAACGAAAGAAGTACAAGTGCAGCCCACCTCAAAGTATGGCTTACAAAAACCTTTAATCCAACGTTCATGTAACAGGTCGGGTACATTATATTATAAGGGAAGCATCTGTAACACATGACGAAGTCTTTGTCATTCCCTTACTACAATTACTTGAATGAGCCCAAGAACATGACAGTTTACTACTTGTTTAAGTTTCAATAACATAATAATGGTTCTCCAAAGGCCGTTTAACAGTTGAAATCCTAAGTACTACAGTTATAAAATCAGCACCAAAGTTCCATCACAGTTAAAATATTAACACCACAGTAAGATTGTCGTTGTGAGTACGACACATATATGAATTAATGGATCAAATAAACTATTAGACCACTAAATTATATACTGTTTTCAGTTTCTAATGCTTAACTGTTAATCTACTCTAATTAGGGACCATTGTTTGACTTGTGAAATCAATTATCTTCTAAACCTCGCTGGAATTTGATGAAGCCCTTTTTTCACACAAAAAGGATATTTTGATTTAAATATCAATATGCTAATGCAGTTATACATTGAATTTACACAAAACATTGTTATATGTTTCATGCAAAAATCTTGATAATCCTCCATCATACTAATGTTTTTTCTTCATCCTATAGATATGGTCCTGCTGGATACATTATTACTAGAGACTTTAATAAAGTTAATAATGATGACCTTAGATCACTTCTTCAAAAGTTCCTAAATATAGGGACCCTGATCCTTCAACTGATGTCGATATCTCAAAAATTCTGTTGGATAATGCGCATGGCCATCGGCCAGACATGAAAAATAAGACGTGAAAATAAGAGTTTCTTAGAATGAAACATATGGATATAACGAACTGTATTCAAGATCAAAAGTCCATAAAACAATACAAAACAAGAGCAGAGAAAACACAGACCTCCAAACCATCAGAGGTCAGAACAGAGGTTTATGACACAGGAATATTAGTATTGTCATTTAAAGTCATCATTTCGTAAGATCTTGGTTCGATACAAAGACCTTGTCAGCAAATATATTTGGCTGTTAAGACAAATGCTAACTTACATTTTCATATTAATTGATATGCTATTTTACATAGTTACAATTTTGAATTGTTTAATGGAATTTTGAGCTTGACTATTATTGGTGATATCCATGTATATCATGATAAAATCCTTTAAAAAACTGAACACAACTTGCACAATAAAGTGGTTTTGTTTCACATGGTTAGTTTTATCAAGATTGTCGTTTTTTTATCCAAGCGCTAAACACATGTATTTAGCCCCCCCCCCCCCCCCCCCCCCGAGTTTAAATTTATTTTGTTCTCTTTATTAAAGACTTCGCGACAAAAATGACTTTTTTTTTTGCCTCTGAGTTGTAAGAAAAATGCCAAAGATATACCATATCAGTTACTTTCATCAGTACTATATTAGTTACACAAATCAAAACATTACAAAGTAGAATAAAAAAATATTCTCCATGGAATAAAAAAAAAAAACAAAAAAAAAAAAAACAAACAATGTCAAATATATGATAACATCAGCAGGACCAATCAGTTAAATGTAACAAATGCTGAGAGTTTAGGGACACAGTGTAGACATGCTAAACAGAAAAATATGGGTTTTTCTATTTGCGAATTGTGTTCAGTTTAAAGTTTTGACTCATTGTACGCGGAATCTGGCTCTGACACTAATATGGAGATGATGATATTTATGAATGAGACTATATAGTCATCCACTTTGACAGAATATTTGGATTCATTCAAGATACAAAATGAGACTATTGATCAGCTCACTATTGTTCTAGCGGCAACACACAAAATCTTATCCTATGTATTTGAACTATACACCCCAACCATATACTACATTTCAGTACTGAAGTGAAATTGAAACTTGTCTGATAAAAGTATTTTCTTGTGCTTAGTTAAAAAAAATATTATGTTGCAGTTTGCTTTCTCTCAAGTTTCACTGGACCTAGCTAATCTAATATTTATTCTTCAGTTAATCTCTTCCAAGGTGAAATAAATCTCCTCTTCAAAAGAAATACATAATCGGACCAAACCCTGACAAATATGAGATGGTTTTGTCCTACAATGGATATGAGTTATTTGCATAGACTGTGGGATTCACATTACTGTTTCTTATCTCCATAGACGTCATTATTCACGCATTGTTAACTGTACAGCTTTTCTATAAATCTCAGAGACCAATAGATGTTAAAGAAAATGTTTCACATATTTTGTGATTTCTAATGCAATTATTTAAAGTTTAAAATGACAATCAAAGACTTGGGTTTTTGATATTTTGGTTATGTTTTTTTTTAATCTAAAAATTGACGCCATTCATAAATACTGCATCTGAATTTGCAAACAGCTGTATCACAAAAAGCAGATACGGTTACTGAAAAAATATATACAGCAGTATTAAGTTGCAAGTTGTTTAAATATTTCATAAAGCACAATATAAATCCTATAAAATAAAAAAAAGCATTGTACACACAATGATCAGAAAAACAAGCATTCTGAGAGTATTGCATTAGCAATACATGTCCCTCTATCGGGTTCCCCTTTTCTCTTTCGGGTGTCTTTTTATTAGAGCCTGTGTAAGAAAAATTGTTTCTTAAATATAAACATTTCAGTTACTAAGTATTACTTGAATATTAATGAAATGTATTGGCTCTGCCTTACAAAGAAAGACTCGTGACGTCTTTGAATGCCATTTGACACGCACAAATGCTTTGATGAGAACAGCTTACTTTACATGGCTGAACAAGAATTTTATACCAGAAAAAATCAAACTTGATCAATATTTGTCACAGCATCCAGGTATCAAGCAAGTTTCAAATCATGATACATTGATCGTACCCAGCACATATTGAATTGAATGGAGCGTAGCGGAGTCAGCCGAGGATTGCCGATTGATCAAGTAGTGCATCACGACATTAATTTAGTGCATAACGAACCCTATTGTGAACCCAATCATTAAAAAAATACCACAATTCCTTCAGAAATCAATGAAGTAGAACGAAATGCAAACTTGATCTATAATTAATCAATTTATAAAAGCTATCCAGCAAGTTTCAATTCATGACAATCTCGTTTAGAACATAAATTGAGTGCATCACGATATAAATGTAGTGCATCACGAACCCTACATTTAACTTAATTATAAAAAAAATTAAAAAATAAAAATACCGTAATTCTTTCAAAATTCAATCAAGCAGAACGAAATGCAAACTTGATATATAATTAATTAAGGTAAAGTCTTATATTTAAAATCAGCTTAATATCTGTAAGCGTTTAGGAGAACAGTGCGGAAAACCCTTAAAAATTGAAAAGACCGTAATTCCGTTAAAAATCATTGAATCGGAACGATATCAAAACTTGATTTGTAACTCATCAAGATACACCAACGTACCAAAAATCAGGTCAATATCTGCCAGCGTTTAGAAAAAGAGTGTGGAAAACCAAGTGGGATAGACTGCCAGACAGACGGGGACAGACAGACAGACAGACAGACGGACAGACGCAGAGGAAACCTATAGTCCCCTCCGGTATCACCGGTAGGGGGCTAAAAATCTGTAGACCATGCGTGATATCAGCAGAACAGGATCATTTCTGTGGTTTGCTTAATTTTTAAAATCATTTCACAATGACGTCAACTATAGCATTAGCTAACCTTGAACCGCACAAAACATCTAACCGTTCACAATTGACCACGTAAAGTTTTTATTTTTTATCAGAAGATTATTTATGCCATTGTTATGATCCTATAACGTACAAATATCGACTTCAGCAATACCACTGATCTTTTTGGTTCATCTCCTTAATCACAAAGACTGATGTTAGTTTCAGACTCTCCCATAAGCATCATTTACAAAAAAAAAACTTCTTCCAAGAGGTTCATAACTTTGATGGCGGTAGTGCTATAAAATGGAAGATAGCATTTCATACGTACAAGTAAAACTAATTTAGTTCATATTAAAATGACTTGATTGGAAAAGATACTCTAAGGATGTTTTACATGTTCATATTTTTCCAATATTGCTGCATTGGAGCTATATTTCAATATGACAATACACAGCAAAATACTGTTTGTTTGACATTCACATTCTTAAAAATTATCGGCAAACCAAACTGTTTCTGCCATGGCCATCAGAATCGTGTTATTTAATCCAACTGAGTATGAATTGGACAAAATGGATAGGCAAAATTTGCGAAAGGCAATCATATACAAAAACAGCTGACCCAAGCAGGTGGGGTATACCAGATAGTGATCTTTATTTAGTTTTGTGTATACATGTAATTCAAAATTCTTGAGTAATTACAACATTTAGAATGTAAACCAATTGATCACCAGATTTCTTTATTATCAGAAACTCATTTAACTAAATAATATTTTTTTTCCAAATGTGTCACCTAATTTTCACTATCCGTTTCTTTCTCTTTTTTTCCTTGAATAGTATGCATGATATTTATAAAAAGCAGTTGGGTAGATTCATTAAAATTATTAAAGGTAACCCGCGTGGCGCAGTGGTTAGAGCGTCTACTCTAGAGTCGCTAAGTAAGGAGTCAATCCTTACGTCGAGGGTTCGAATCCCACTGTGGGACATGGAGACCGGTCCTTCGGATGAGACCGTATAAACCGAGGCCCCGTGTCGCAGTAGGTGGACACAAAAAAGATCCCTTACTGCTCAAAGGCACTAAGTGCCGTGCATGGGACAAAATTTGTAGCCCTCCACCGGCAAGTGGTGGCGTCTCCACATGAGTGAAAAATTCTCGAGAAGGACATTAAATAACATACAATCAATCAATCAATAAAATATTAAGGAAACCAGTTTACCAAGAAAAAAAACCATTGGTGAGAATATGACGATAACATTAAATAAAAAAAGGACACATTAATAAACATTGTTAGTCCATTGTTTATACATTGAATTACGTTATTTTTCGATCATGACAAGGAGCACAAGGCGGGTTCGACCGATCGGCAGGGAATGTTTACTTCTCCATGGCACTTGATCAAAACTCAGAAGTTTTAAAGTCCATGTTTGCTCTCATCTTGTTTTGTATTCTTTTATGAACTTTTGATCTTCTTGAATACGGTCGTTACATGTATGTCCCTATGTCTTGTTCAGCAAAATTATAAAAAAAAACCACTTTTTGAATGTTATGTGAAAAATTATATCCCCTTTTCAAGTTGTTTTATGTTTTAAACTCCGTATAAATAAAAATAAAAGAAATTTTATATAGTTTAAAGCTGTAAAATATTAATGCGAGTAAAAAAAATAAAACACCTAAATATAAATCAGAATTGCATTTAAAAATGAAGTAAAAATAAATTGATTTTGTTAAGCTGGTTGAGCAAAACGACCGATGAACAAGACCGTTCCAGTATAACTTTCTCTGATAAGAAACAAAAAGGGGTGATCCGCCTTAAATATTATTTGAGGTAATGGTACTGACTCGCGGGACGTTGATACAGTATGAGATGTTACCGCTACAGCTTCCGTGCCTTCCTCGTTGACTTCAACGAATGCTTTGTGAATGGCGTCAGAAATAAACGTGTCTTGTGGTGGATTTTTTATCATTCCGCTGAAATCGGCTTCATTGGTAAAATTTTGGCAATGCCCATTCCTGTGAGAACTTTATCTAGATCAAACGATTTGTCAGTTTAAATTTTGGAATAGAGAAAATGACATATTCTGAATGAAGTGTGTTTGTTATCTTATGAAGAGTTTCAGGACTGAGTTGGGACTCTATTTTGGACAAGCCATCTATTTTGTTTGGAAGAAATATAAGCATGCTTAGTTCCTCTCCTTTGTAAGGAAGACTCAATACCTTGCGGTCTAGGTAAGGGATAAATAACGAGATGGTGTTGAATAGTATAGAGAAAACATTCTCTCCGAGGGCCGAAGGCCCGAGGAGGGGATGTTTTCTCTAAACTATTCAACACTATCGAGTTATTTATCTTACTTAAAAAAATTCCCTACTTTGGGCCCCAAAGAAACATTTACCCATTCAAATATCCAACTTGCTGTAATACAATAGGATGTAGCCCATTCAAATATCCAACCCTTACACAATACAATAGCCTTATCGAACACCCTTTTACTCATGGACTAGTGAGCATGAAACTACATGGTGCTGATTTCATTTCAATCCTTTTCATTGTACTGAACAGTCATGAAATCAGACGAAGAATTTTTTAAATCCACTGTAAATTTAGAGAAGTTTAGATAGTGTTTTGAATACATTTGACCTGAAAGCCGAAGAAAACTACAGAATTAAGATAAAAGGTTGGGAAGTTGTCATAACATATCACAATGTGATGGTTTAAAAAAGTGATGAATTCTAATGGAGTTCCAATATTTGTAATAGTGCTTAAACAGATAAAAAGATTGGCGGTGTTATGCTGAACCTGCAATAAGAAGGATATGGAAATAACGAACAGTATTCAATCTCAACGTCCATTAAACAAATATACAAATTAAGAGCAGAGCAAACACGGACCTCCGAAACATCAGAGGTGGGATCAGGTGCCATGGAGGAGTGAGCATCCCCTGCCGACCGGTCACATCCGCCGTGTGCTCGTTGTCATAATCAGGAAATAACGGAAAATATCCGTGGTCAATTCAGTGTATAAATAATGGACTAACAATTGGTATGAAAAACGTCAGTCAGCATTTCATTCAACGATAAATTGTATTTGCTGACAAGGTCATTGTATCGACCATAGAATTTACGAAATGATGACTTTAAACGAGACTGTTGATATTCTTGTTTCATCAACTTGCTTGTCAATAATTTACCTCGTTTAAGAAATTGTTCATACGTAGAGCATGCTCTTGCGTATCGAATCAACTGAGATATATATACTCCGTATGCAGGTGATGAAGGTATATTGCTGCATAAGTAAGGGAAGTTGACGATAGAAAAGTTAAAGTCATCACGTTTATCATATAGCTTGGTTGTTAGATTACCATTTGTGTCTTTTTCAAGTAAAATATCCAAGTATGAAGCAGAAGTGTCGGACTCTGTGGTATCTTTTATCTCAAGCTCACCAGGATATATCGTGTCGACGTAGGAATGGAAATTATCATTATTAATTGACAATACGTCGTCGATATATCTAAATGTCGAGTTGAAGGCCACAGCAAGTGTTTTTTTCTTTTCACGCAAAAGATTTTGCATAAATTCTGCTTCATATGAATATAAAAATAAGTCTGCTAATAACGGAGCGCAATTTGTACCTATGGGAATTCCAATAGATTGTTGGAATACCTGGTCTCCAAAAACCACATAGATATTGTCAATCAGAAACTCAAGCATCTTCTTGATGTCAACTTCAGAGTACTTATGTGTGCAATCAGAATCTGTTTTAACAAAATAATTTTTCAAATGACCAATGACGAGGTAATTAAACTTACGAGTTCCATTTTTGTTGAAGAAGCAGCTGTCAATGATATCAAAAAGCCTGGATTTTAATTTGTCGTGCGGAATTGTTGTGTATAAAGTTGAAAAGTCGTAAGTTTTTATGCTGTTGATTTTTGTAAAGTCTTGTGATTTCAAATTGTCTAAAAGTTCTTTAGAATTTTTAAGTATCCACATCTGATTTACACCACTTCTTGAATATATAGTTGTACAGTACTCTTGAAGTTTTTCCTTCACTACTGTCAATATTTTAGTGAGAACTAATGAAAGAGGCTTGGTTGAACATTTACTGGAACCTGCAATGTATCTTTGTTTGTAAGGATTCTTATGAAGTTTTGGAATCCAATATATATAAGGTAGTTCAAATTCATTTTGGCTCTGTGAAATATAAAAAGTATTCAAAACTGACAGGTGATTTTGAAGAATTTCTTCCTTAGAAAGCGTAGTATATGTATAAGTAGGATTACCACTTGTAGAATTAAATCCAAGTTCTTCTAAAATGCAATTTATATAATGAACCTTACAAACGAAGACAATGTTGTTACCTGCTTTGTCGGCAGGAACCAGTACGTACTGATCGTGTAATCTATCTAATTCTTTTTTCACTTCTGGTTTATTGAACACAGAATAAAAAATTCCACCTCAAGATCTGCAATAAAAATGGTGTCAAAAAAAAGATGGACTGTAGTTTTGGGAAGTATGCCGGAAAAAGAATGAAACAGACGAATCTTGGATAATCTGAAGGAATTTTCTGATAACGGACCCTGAAATAATATTCAGCAATAAGAAGTGATATAGTTTAAGATTCAAGGTGAAAACGTATTATTGTTTCAAAAAGTGATGCTTTCAAAATTTAAGACCGAAAACATTCCTAAAAGTGTGCAAAATTGTTGAGAAATTGTTATTTCTGTGAGCATTGGAAGTGCATTTGAAACACGATAAATATGAAGTAATTATGGTAATTCCGTGTGCACTGGAAATTAATTCAGTGTGGCAAATTCGGAGTAATTATTATTTTTCATATGCATTGGAAATACATTTTAAAATTGTTTTATCTCTTTTGTTCATTGTTTTATGTTTTCTGCACCTCGGTTGGGTATTTAAATATCCAACCGATAGGCAGTTGGATATTTTGAATATCCAACCGATGGCCAGTTGGATATTTTAAATATCCAACTAGTGCTGGTTGAATCGGTAAAATATACGTAGACTAATAACAATGGGTGACGTTACAGAAGTTTTTTAAATAAGGAGAGGAATTCACTATGTTATTTAGAACTTGTTTCCAATCCTTTTGATTGATATCAATAAACTACGTTCAAAACAAACAATGAATTTAATTCAGACATTACTCTGGACGTTTTTTTACTCATATTTATTTTTTGCAAAAAATTGTAAAACTACAAAGCTTAACAAACATTACAATGCTTACCCCTTATACAGCCGTGAAGGTGACATGGGAGTTGCATAACATAATTTTAACTGTAATGGAGAATAAAGTTGATCTGTACATCGTCTTTACTTATTTATATTAAAACTTTAAGTTCCCTTTGAAATTTTGCTTCAATTTTCTAGTTCCTTCCAAGATATGCTTTCACTAAGTTGAATGAGAAAAAATAGTGCATTTCTACCCTATCTCTCTTTTTTTACTTAATTTTTATTTTAGCAAAACTATATAAAGTTTCGAAAATAGCATAGTCTGACTGCAAAAGGAATATTGAAATTTTAATTTTTAGGAATATTCTCTTTCTGTAGTCAAGCTAGTCAATATTTGTTCTTCAACCGCAAAACATACGTGAAGACACTTCAGTTATTTTCGTATTTATAGAAACCTAACGATTTTTTTAAATATAAGATGCATGGATCGACATTAATTTTAGTTTTTTAAGTACATTTTTTTCACAATTTTCTTTTGTTCTTTTCTAATACAATTCCTTGGTAAACAGGAAGGCTATCAAAAGCTTGTGTTCTCGAACTGAATGTTTTATACCACAAGAAGGAAATTTGGCGACTGGAAGCGGGTGTACTTCAGTATACAATTGCAAAATATCTACTTCAAAAATCTCAAGCAAACAGAGTATGGCAACAGCAACACCACTGAATAGCTTGTTTTAGCTTCTGTATTACAAAGTCTTATGAAAGTGTCAGAATGCATAGATTTCGTGAGTAACATTTTACAAAAAGCTGCCCTTGGAAGATTGATAGATTTGGTGATAAAAGTATAATAATATTTGAAACAGTATAACATTCAAGTAGAACTGATTAAATTTGTATTAAAATGAATTCGGTTAGAGAAGTTACTCTTACGATATTCTACCTCCAGATGTCTTTTCAATATGGCAGCATCATGGAACCTTATTTCAATCTGACAGTACACAGCAACATACGGCTTCTTTGAAAATCGCATAGTAGTGACGACATTTAGAATATAGACTTATTGTTGACCACATTTCTTTATAATTATACAATACATCATTTTATGCAGTAATCTTTATGTTGAATGTTTTAATTACTTATGTAAAATATTACTATGTGCTTCGTTTTTTTTAAATAAATTCTATACAAGCTTAAGGCAAGTGGATAGAATTGACCACGGATTTTTTCCGTTATTTCCTGATTATGACAACGAGCACACGGCGGGTGTGACCGGTCGGCAGGGGATGCTCACTCCTCTATGGCACCTGATCCCACCTCTGATGTTTTGGAGGTCCGTGTTTGCTCTGCTCATATTTTGTATATTTGTTTAATGGACGTTGAGATTGAATACTGTTCGTTATTTCCATATCCTTCATGTATTTAAGGGGGATGTACAAGCCATATTGAATCAAATATGGTGTGAAATAAGAAATGCCAAAAAATGCGCTTGATACTCTACCAAATTAGCCCAAAGTTACTTAAAGGTCTTACGCAAGGAAATAGCCAATCAAAATGAACTTAATCAATTGAAGTTCCATATATATAGAGAATTTGTTTTTCTTTTTTCATTTTTGGCAATTTGTTTTAGGCCTACAGTATTAAAATTTGGATTCATGTTCTGGGAATATCATTTCTTTAGCAGAATTTTCCCACTGAATTCAAAGGAACTCTTTTTTTCAAGACTCATTTCCTACTGTTAGAGACCAAATTAAAATTTGTAAAGAATTCAGTTTATTTTGTTTTAATAAAATGAATAAGGAGGAAATTACTCATGTTAGAACTGCTACAGCATTCACGAGATGAAAAATGCATTGAAAATGAAGTCAGTTTGATTCTTTGATAAAATGGCTACAGCCATTTGTATCGCTCTTTTCAAGTTATTATCCATAATTCTTTAAAATTTGATTTTTCATATGAGGTTCTTCCTGATGCCATGTGTTTTTTTCGTCCGCCATTCACACCGCCTGTCACACAGAGGTCAAATATCATTGATTTAAGGAATAACTGTCTTATTTTTCGAATTCATGAAGTGATCAATCATGATGGATTGGCTTGTGTGATAATTTGCATAAACGCCGAATGCCTTTATGCATAAAATTATCACACAAGCCGATCCATTGATCATCTTCATGAATTTGAAAAATCGGACAGTTATTCCTTATATTTACATGCTTTGATTCCGCCAATCCACGGGCCCCAAGCCTGCTTCTCTCTAGGTGTTGTCCCGCCCTGCATGTGGTTTTTTTGGAACCGCGCCAAAACATTCATGAGGAAATCAATTACATTTACATTTAGTAATTTTATCTCGGACAAAGACATTGGAAATGTAAATATGTCAGAATAAATGCGACCATAAGAACTTAGTCAATTGAAGTTCCATAAATATAGAGATTTTTTTTTCTTTTTTCATTTTTGGCAATTAGTTTTAGGCCTACAGTATTAAAATTGGACTCATGTACTAGGAATATCATTTCTTTAGCAGAATTTTCCCACTGAATTCAAAGGAACTCTTTTTTCAGGTGCGCATGATGCAACTTCCTGGATGGTGTGCAGGCTGTTTTTCAACATGTTAATCCCACGTGCATTTCGGGGTAGGTATGTTTACTGTCGATTTTCTTTCTTAAAAGCCGCATAAGGCATATTTTTTTCTGATCTCAAATTTTTGTTTAAGCATTAATCTTAATTTTCTCTTTCATGAATTTTTTGCTGAGAGTCTAATAAATTAAATAATTTAATTCAAGCTTTATAGTAATATATATCGAACTTATTTCCTTGTGTGAAACCTTAAAGTGCTAATACTCTCATTTCCTATTGTTAGAGACCAAATTAAAATTTGTAAAGAATTAAGTTTATTTTGTTTTAATAACATGAATAAGAAGGAAATTAATCATGTTAGAACTGCGCAGCTACAGCATTCACGAGATGAAAAATGCATTGAAAATGAAGTCAGTTTGATTCTTTGAAAAAAATGGCTACAACCATTTGTATCGCTCTTTTCAAGTTATTATCCATAATTCTTTAAAATTTGATTTTTCATATGAGGTTCTTCCTGATGCCATGTGTTTATTTTGGTCCTCCATTCCTCTGTCACACAGAGTTCGAATAACAATGATTTTAGAATAAATGCGACCATAAGAACATCAAGACAAGAAATTACTAAGTAATAATCATTAGGTAATATTACTTACTACTTTTATTTGTTGCATCGCATTGTCTGATTTATGAAAAAACGCAATTTTATTCCCACTCCAGCAAATCGAAAAAAAAAACTGTTCTGTTTATCGCTCGAGTATTCTCTTCGTTCCTTCATATCATTCCACAGAGCACGTGGTTGGCATGTGCATATATCTACTGTGGATAGATGCATTTATTACAATGATTATATTTTATTTTACATGGAACAAGCCTTGATAATGTGTTGGTTTCTTCAAAACTCAAGAAAAAAGATTACGGCGGGTCTTTTTTCTTTAGCGATAGAAGTTATTTTCAAATGGGGCTCTGCAAAGAGGATGCATAGCTTTTAATTTTGAAAATGTTAAACAAAATGCGGTGCATGAAAAACAAATTCTAAATACATGTATTACATTCGAAAAGTTGGTACATATATATGTCTATTTTGTTCAGCAGATAGATAGAAAAAATAGTCAGTTATAGGATTTCCTTCAGGCACCCTTGAGAAATAGCTAGATTGTTTGCAATGACCCACACATTGTATGGAGTAATGTTTGGACATAAAAACGCATCATGTCTCATTATGTTGACTACGTTGTAAGCTCTCACTGTTGTAAGAAGTTTGATAAAATATATTTTGTTGTTTCCTTGAAATCTAGAAGACACACAATGTTTGCAAAGAAATTCAATTGCATATGTTATGTCTATCTTCTGAAAAAAGAGAAGCTAGCCCACCCACCCCCCTCCGAAAATCCTATGTTTGTTTTTCAAAATAACGCCTATCCTTCCGAAATTTTGCATAACTAGGCATGTGTTGGAACATGTACTAGCCTTATATTGTTTAGACCACTTTTTAAAAAAATATTTGGTTGCCCTCTCTCCCGACCTATGCCTTTAAATGGCCCGACTCAAATTTTTATTACATCTCATTACACGATAATTTTTTTTCTCTTTCTTCTGTCAACAAAAATGTTTAAATTTTAAGGAATTTTATTCTCACCTATTTTAAAATACGGTCCCAGTAATTTGTCCCTGAGTTAGGAGGACCGCCAAACGTCATTTTAAAGATGGTCTAAAATATTTAATTATATTGATTGTTTTCTTTACTCTGTAAAATTGTAATTTGGACAATATGGGTAAATTGATAAAAAGTTTTTTTTTTCAGTAAACCTCCCAAACCACTCTGAATGATTTCATTTCTTTTCAAATGGTGCTCCGATGTGATGAAAATTTAATGGGTGCTCAATTTTCCTTACCTGGAATCAAAGAGTTTAAGATTTTTTTTATACATCAATTCAATACGTTCGCTATTCAACAACTGTTTGATAATAATACAAATTACATTAAGTCAAGCTTTAACACATTTCCTCTTTTAAGAGTGTTCATATTATTTGAAACATGTTGCAACTGGTATTTCTCTTTAACATTTTAAGATTATTATGAACCAGTACCTACATATTTAGAAGAGGTCTGGAAAACAAATTTTGTGCTAAAAATAGACCACGTGCTGCTATCTACTTTCATGGCTCTTTACACTCATTTGGAAGACAACAGTACCCTGTTTTGAACTTGAAAATACCATTTAGAAGTAGAACCTGTAATGTAAGCTTTGACGTTGTGAAGTTCAACGTAGGAAAAAGATGACACAACTTTAAAATTTATTCATAAATGTTTAAGATTAATGAAATTTTCATTTATGTTTCATTCAGTGTAAAATATTTTTGTTGGTACAGTAAAACTCGGTTATAACGAAGTCACAGGAACCTATGAAATTACTTCGCTATATCCGTAACTCGTTGTAGCCATATAAGGAATTCAGGAATTAGATTTATAAAGCTGGGGATCCCAATCTAATTAAAATTAGATGTTAGATCCGCTCGCATACTCGCTACACTTATACTCAGTGTAGCGAGTATGCGAGCGGATCTAACATCTATAATTTTAATTAGATTGCTTGGGATCCAAGATGACTTCGCTATATCCGTTAATTCGCTATATCCGTGTTCGTACTTAACGAGTTTTGCTGTAATTAAATATAAAAAAACTTATGGAAACGTGCCTCAATATGTTAAAAGGACTTATCTATATCATTTTCATTTGTTTGCCAAATTGAAGATTCAAAATGTAACATATATTATGAGAAACCTTGTAGAATTAAATACATTATTACATTTTTACCCGTGAAATACGGTGATTTATTCATTGAATAATATGATATCCTGTCACACTGTGAAAAGATATCAAAATGATATCCTGTCACAGTGTGACGAATGTCAGAAGTGCGGGAAAACTGTCGATTTCCCTTCCCATAACGAAGATTGCTGTAAAGAAAATCTCCATTAACCTTATATAAGATATATGGAAATAAATAAACCATTCTGACAACGAATAAAACTGTCAAAGTTACCAAACATATGTTGCTAAATCCATGTTTACAGTGTTTTCACCTCACATAGCTATGACGTCTCAACCGCTCAACTATGACGTCACGAGTCTATGACTGTTTTACAAAAATACAGAGACAAAGGAAAAATCAAAGAATTTTTTTTTTTTAAATGTAATAAACAGAAAATTCAATGTTTTGTAGCTGAATATGGAATTTATTTCACGAGTGGGACAGGATTTTTTGATATTTTCACTCGTGCTTCGCACTCGTGAAATTATCAAAAATCCTGTCCCACTCGAGAAATAAATATAGGATCTCCCATGGTTTGTGGTTTGATATGATTTTTATCCAACGAGTTGTGTGTTTTCTATCCCCGAGCCTTGGCGAGGGGATAGAAAACACACAACGAGTTGGATAAAAATCATATCAAATCACAAACCATGGGAGATTCTTTTTATCACATATTTTTGTTCACTATAGATGTGTATTTTGTCGTTATTTCTAATCCAAAGTTCCTTTTCGGTTACCTCGGACCAAATAACGTAATAAATAGAATTACGCTGTATGAAATAGTTCGTACAAATATAAAAGAAAGAAAATATTTCATCGGTTATTTTTTTAGTTCAGGAATGAAATTTTGTTAAAATACATCAAATAAAGTGAAATTTGACAAATTAAGTCATTCTCTCTATCATACACATGTATCTGTTTATTTATATCAAGTCGCGCGGCGTAGGAATACATAGTGTTGATACGAAAACGATATCACATGAGCTATATCAACGGGATAAAGGGGAAAATATGTGATAAATTCCATATTCAACTACAAAACATTGAATATCCTCTATCTACACCATGGTCACAGTTCGTGTGGTATGTAATAAATCAAGGCTCTTTTCGACATAACGGCAAAATATGGATAGTTTATTGGGTCTAATAAAAGTGCAACAAGCTTTTGATTTTGGTTGGTCAAATTATTTTGGCTGTCGTGTACGACAAAACGATCGGAAGTAATGGTTACAAAGTATGGTAAAATATAAATTTGCTGTATCTCAATAAGCTTGAAATTGCGGTAACCATTTTATTGGTGTTCATTTTGGTCGTATGGATAACCAGTGGATAGATCAGGTAGACATGAAGGTATGGAAAACAAGTGGATAGATCAGGTAGGCATGAAGGTATGGATATCTGATGGATAGATAAGGTAGACATGAAGGTATAGATGACCAGTGGATAGATCATGTAGGCATGCAGGTATGGATAACTACTGTAGTGGATAGATCAGGTAGGCATGTAGACTTGAAGGTATGGATATCTGATGGATAGATAAGGTAGACATGAAGGTATAGATAACCAGTGGATAGATCATGTGGGCATGAAGGTATAAGATATCTTATGGATAGACAGGGTTTTATAAAATCTTATATCAGGTCTTAGAGAAGATGAAGGAAATATTTTAATTTCCAATGTTAGCATGTATATTTTAACTATATTTTGCCTGATTTATCAGTGCCTACAGAAAGTATGTCATTTTTAAATATATATTTGTTATAACTTTTTTCTTTGTTTTTTACATCCTTTATTTGTACGCTTATTTCAAATATAGGAGAAATTTGTCGAATTTTTCCCAGTTAAGTCTGGTTTTGATTTTCATCGATTTTGAATTAAATGTATTAAATGATTTCAGCAGTATAGACGTGACGTATATTCATACAAAATGCTGTATAATGTTAAACCATAGTTTTGTGTTAAATTTTCCTTTAGACCATGCTGATTTAGATATCTTTCTTATACAGGAATATAAATCTCTCTTCATAGATAAAGGATATGTAAATACAAACTTTCTAAGAATGTTAGCGGAGAAGGACATCAAACGAATAGGGACCGAGAAAGTCTCTCATCGCCAGAAACTGTACTGGAAAATCCAGAACATTCCGGAATTCAAAATTCCTGTTGACGTTCCGGTTTGTTTTGAAATTTGATTTTCCATTGATGCAAAATTTTTGGAAAGGAAAAAGAAAACAAATGATTATATGAGCACATGATCTTTTGTCATTTTGTTAAAGTTTAAAGAAAAAAAAATCATTTGTAATTATTTTTAATTACAAAAAATACTTTTTCAAATGTATCGTCTTGGCTTTACATGATCGGTTTAGAAGAATACAAACTAAATTTCAATGTAAACCAAATTAAAACAGTCAAAGATACATGTATAATAGCACTAAAATCGTTCACTGAGAAAGAAATTAAGGATGATCTCAAATTAACGAAACCTGGTAAATATTATAATTGAAATATAATTAATTTGTGGTTTGAAATATACTGTAGCATAATTGGCACTGATTTTTGTGCGCATGAATTTAATATTTAAATTTTATATGGTTGAGTTACTTATGTGGCAATATATGCAATGTATAAGCCCATAAAGATACTGCTTCTTAAACTCTGTCCTTGAGGGACAAAAAGCATTGTAATATCTTTAGATTTACGCTTCCATTTTGTCGCTTACTTCTGGTGATGTTTCTTGTATTTTTAGTTTTCAGAATGTTTAGTTATGTAGCATCATCTGATAATAAAAATCGCTTATTGATAACAATATACATACATACTTTCAGTACTTTCAGGTCATAAAACGTTTACTTGATGCCATCGACTCTCTACGCAATCCAACACAAGGTAAAGTCAAACAGAAAAGTATTATAATCAAAGTACTGAAAATACAGAGAAATAAGTAAAAACCAATTCCCCAAACAAAAAAAAAAAAAAAAAAAAGAAGAAAAAAACAGAAAAAAACATTTTTATGATAGTAATTATAACAAAATAAACGTATTTTTAATGTATTCACATGAATAAAAATATATAGACGTATTGTTTTAAATGAAATATTACAGTTGTTTTAGTTAACGTAGATGGGCGAGTTATTTCAAAACTTTTTCTTTCGGTTAATTCAGAGGAGGGGATCATACTAGAAATCAAGGAGCAGATAGGCCGGGCCTATTAACACGATCTACGTATCGTCAACCAGGAGGAGTGCAAGTTCTGGGTGGATCTAATAGAGACGTGCTTAGCGCCCTCTGCCGATACGGTTTTCCATTTCGCACCCTGTATGAATCCGTATTTGGTCACTAATTGACTGTGTAACTAATATTACATATGTTGATTTTAGCGAAACTACTTTACGTAACGAGTGGTTGATGGTATCGGGGATCGTGAATTGTTTGTGGATTGTCATTATAATGACGCTATCAAGTAGTATAGACCTACAGGTGGCTGGGACAAATCCTAGAATAAGCTGTACATCTGCATTCTAAATTTATGAAAGACTCGGGCGGGGGATGGAATGCATGTTTTGTTATGTCAATTTTTCTTCTTCAACAGATTTAACCTGGTCATTTGAAAATATTTTTCTAGTCCATTTCTTCAAAATGCTTAATCTACATTTGCCTTCGTTTTTCGTACCTGTACTAAATAACTTATTTAGTAATCATGTCTTTTAAACAAAACAAACCATTATGTATCTATAAGCTTTTTCCTTTCTCTAATAACATTATTTTCAGTCCTTTTTTTCTTTAAAGGTTTAGTGTTCCTTATTGCATTTGGATTTTTGTTCGTTCTTCAATTTCTCTGCATGTTGGTTCACAGATTTACCACGCCCTCCTACTTCCTTGCGCGTGCACCGTACAAGTTTGGACAAAATTATCGTACGTCCGTTGCTTTCCTCTCACGTGACCTAGACCCGGACGATGAAGATTTGGCAAGAGAAGCTAGGAGTTTAGAACTACAAATTCTGGAAAGAATGGAGAAAAATCTTAGTTTAGGAAAACGGAAGCGGAGTACCAATCACCATGGCAACCATGACAGTACTTCCGAGAATGCATCACTGCTATCTAATCATGTTAATGACGTTTATCAGGGTAACCAAAATACTGGGACATATGATGCTGTGTAAAAGCCACTTGTTTGGAATAACTGTTAAAACCAATTGTGATGAAAAATGAAAAGCAAGACCGATATTGCAGATAAAACAGTAACATAAGATTCGGTATCAAACTGACTTGATGATCTGCGTACATATATAATATTGAGTGTTTCCAATATTAATGTACATCTAACTAGCGCTGTTGAAAGAAAAATATGACACTGCTGGTAACTTTTTTTCTCGATTATACTGAAATAGAATGGAAATTTATATATTGTGTGCAATAACATTACATAATATATGCAAAACGTAATCTTTTTGGAACATTGTGTTCTAAAATGTGGAAAAATTTGTTTTAAAAAAGTTTAACATTAAAGCCATTTGTGAAAAACGACATTATCCTATAAATTTATGTCAGACATATAAACTGAAATACAGTTCAATTATCTAGTGGAAAAAACAAAATTTTGGAAATATAGAGTTATCTCACTAAGACAAATATTTAGTTGGTGTACTACATATACGTTGTTAAAATGCATTTTTGAGAGTATAACATATTTAAATTTGTCACACAAAAAAGAAATAAAATATGGGATAAATTTGTTGTCGAAAGACATGAATATAATGCATATTACATCAAATCTATTTGTATACCAAGAATAACCTATGAAAGCCTTTGGCTTATTTCCAATGGGGTCCCTAAACTCACACAATAATATTGGATGCTAAATAGAATAAACAGACAAATAAATATTTTGCTAAGTCATGCGGTCAAGTTGACAACATAGAGATCCTTCACGTGGTCGAGATAATAAAAACTGATAATAAAAAAGAAAAAAAACATGATTTGACTTTCACACAATAGGTATGTCCAAGCATGCTTTAATTTTTGACACCTTGATCTTGAGAATTGACCTAATTAAAAAAAATATATATCAACAATTTTAAACATCAATATTTATTAATACATGTATGTATTTTTTTAAAACAATGCTTTGCAAATTTTTGCAGTAGTATTTATCACTATAATTATTATTGTTTTATTTATTCATTCAAATATTTACTTTTAGAGCAGTTTACACTGTTATAACACCGGAAATATAAAAAAATTATTTAAGGGGCAATATCCCTCTGATAAGAGAGATAACTCTTCTTACAAGATAGATAACTTTCTTCAGACATTTTGTCTTGAAATTCAGTGAATTGTCATGTCAGAGTTTACAAATTTCATTCATAAGAACCATTTTATAGTCAACTCAATCAAACTTTATCTATGGTACAAATGTTGATTTATAGTTTCTAATGCTAGTATGCACATTAATTATTTGTAATAATTTACTTAAAACATTTATACTCAGTATCTTTAAACAGTGCAAATTGAGAAATTTCTATCTCTTACAGTATAATTCTTTTAACTGTACAGAAATTTCAGATGCAGTATTGTTTATAAACATTTAATTAATATTTTGCTTCATTAAAAAATATTTTCAAGGGCGATAATGGAACGATAACTCTTGTTAATGGATGCATGTTATTTTAAATGCACAGAAAACAATTTGTAATTGTGATTTAAAAAGCAGCGCTTCAATATGTTTTCTAATGGGAGTTAGATAGGTATGAGAGTAAATATTATTTTTATATATACTGTTATGGGTCAGAATAACCCTAAATGCCAGCAAAGATCAATCACACAGTTTAAACTTAAGGTATTCATTGTATAATGAATAATATAATGAAGGGATATATAATATAATGAAGGGATTTTGACTGATTTTAAATAATTTTAAACTAGTTAAAAAGCACACAGCTAGAAAACGATAAAAGTGAAATAAACCAAATTCACAAGACTTATAACATGTACGGAGACGGTCATTTTGCACATTTACAGTTTTTGAAGAGTTATCTGCCCTTGATGAAAAGAAGAAAATTTTTGATTTCACAAAATTTCTGCGGTAAATAATTTATTTTATTTTATATTTCAATAAATAGGGAGTTTATGCATATTTTCACCAAGAGATTTCTTTGAAATTCAAATTACTTTTTACAATATTTTATAAAAACATGCACTGCCCATAGACTTCAATGTAAAATTCAAAGTGATATTAATTGGACAATAATCAAAATTTTGTAAATTCCTTTGGTGGAGCATTTTCATTTGATAATATCTTCAAATTGCTACCATGATTAAAAATGTTGGACCGTTCATTTATTAGGTACAAAATATGGTTGTTATACATTGAATACCTTAACAATAATTTATTTACAGTATTATACAAATCATTAAGTACAAACTTAGCAAAAATCTAAAAATACATACTTCAGAGTGTCCGTTGCTGCACACAATGCCCCAGTGAAATTATATCCCAGTAATACCTCAATGATGCTTATACGACAATGGTATCTATGCATCGAATTGACGGGATATTTATACAGTAATATAAATCTAGAATATTCTAGAAGTTGTAAGTACATGATATTCCTGGAAAGTTCTGGACATGAATAAAGTTCAAGAATGTTCTAGAAAAAATGACTAAACATATTGACCACTCTGGAATGTTCAAGAAACTTAATGTTACTAATTATATACATAATGAAACAATGCAAATACAACACATCTCACAACACCTCCCCCCTTAAAAAGTTTGAATGTCAATGAAAACTTATAAAAGTTATGTACATTAATACAAAATCTAATTTGTTCATGATACTCTGGACAAGGCATCTGCAATAACATTGTCTTTGCCTTTGATATGCTTAATTGTTATGTTGTATTCTTGTAACAATAAACTCCATCTAGTCAGTCTTTGATTCTTGTTTGACAATTTATGCAAAAATGTCAGGGGGTTGTGATCCGTATATACAAGAATTGGATGCAAAGTAACTTTCAGATAAACATCAAAATGCTGTAAGGCTAACAACAAAGCAAGGCATTCCTTTTCAATAGTGGAATACTTTTGTTGACATTTTGTAAGTTTCTTTGAAAAATAAGAAACTACTCTATCTACCTTATCACTATGTTCTTGAAACAAAGCTGCCCCGATTCGAACATCACTAGCATCAACAGTAAGCTTGAACTGCTTAGAAAAATCTGGAGTTGACAGAACTGGATTGCTCATAAGGACAGATTTGATTTTATGAAAGGATTTTTCACAGTCCTTTGTCCATTCAAAGTTAACCCTCTTTTGTAAAAGATTTGTAAGTGGACTAACTACGGAGGAAAAATTTGGACAAAATTTTCTGTAAAACCCAGCCATGCCCAAAAACCTCATTAACTCTTTCTTGTTTGTAGGAATCGGGAACTTTGCAATAGCTTCCACTTTAGCCATAATTGGTGTAACATAACCTTGACCTTCTTTATGACCTAAATACTCTACATAAGCATGACAAAATTCGCTCTTCTCAAGGTTCACAGTTAAGTTTGCTTTAGCTAAAATGTCAAATAAAGCACGCATGATTCGGAGATGTTCGTCCCATGTGTCGCTGTATATGATGACATCATCAATGTAGGCCTCGCATCCCTCAAGGTCTTGAAGAAGGGAGTGAATCATCCTTTGGAATGTAGCCGGTGCGTTTTTCATGCCAAAAGTCATTACTTTATACTGGTAAAGTCCATCTGGTGTAGCAAAAGCAGATATTTCTTTTGCTCTTTCTGTTAACGGCACTTGCCAGTAGCCTTTCAACAGGTCAAATTTACTGACAAATTTCGCGTTTCCAATGTTGTCAATACAGTCATCGATTCTAGTTATTGGATATGAATCAGTTTTGGTAACAGAATTCACCTTCCTAAAGTCTGTACATAATCGGTAGGAACCGTCCTGTTTTGGTACAAGAATACACGGTGAGCTCCAATTACTTTTACTAGGTTCAACAATGTCATTGTCCAACATATACTGCACTTCCCTTCTTAGGTACTGCAATTTTATTGGATTGAGACGGTACGGATGTTGTTTGATAGGCAGAGCGTCGCCAACTATAACATCATGACAAGCTGCATTAGTTTTCTTTGGAACATCCGAGAAGATTTGATGATACTCATTCATCAAGTTTTTAACTTGTTCTTTTTGGTGAATGTTCAAATGTCCAAGTTTGGCATCAAAATCAGCAAAAATTTCTGAGTTTTTCAAGCGAACACTCTGATTACAATCTTTCTCATTTGTTTCTACACTCGTATCACTCTCAATACAATCTTGAACAGTCTTAGCATTGGCTAAAGTGGAAACTGGTTTTACAGAATTTCGGTCACACCTTTCAAAATACTCTTTTAACATGTTAATGTGACAAACCCGTTTCTCTTTACGTCGACCTGGTGTCTTAACTACATAGTTTACATCACTAATCTTGCTTTCAATTTCATAAGGGCCATAAAATCTGGCCTGTAAAGGATGACCAGGAATAGGTTAAAATACAAGAACCTTGTCACCTGGCTTAAACACCCTATTTCTGGCATCTTTGTCATACCACATTTTCATTTTCATCTGAGAACTCTTCAAATTTTCTTGTGCTAATTTACAAGCATTGTAAATTTTTTCTTTGAAATCAGACACATAATCTAAAAGATTAAGATCACTAGTCTCAGTCAGCCACTTTTCCTTCAACAATTTCAAAGGACCCCTAACCGTATGACCAAACACCAATTCAAAAGGACTAAACCCAAGAGACTCCTGGACTGCTTCTCGTGCAGCAAATAGTACAAGATGAACCCCTTGATCCCAGTCTTTTTCATACTGGTAACAATAGGTCTTCAGCCTTGTTTTTAGGGTTTGATGAAAACGTTCTAGCGCTCCCTGGGACTCAGGATGATAAGCAGTTGATCGATACTGCCTAATACCCAACTCATGCATGACTTGCTGGAACAACCCCGACATAAAATTTGAGCCTTGATCCGACTGAATTGCCTTTGATGCACCTACAAAACTGAAGAACTTGGTTAGGGCCTTAACTATGCTCTTTGCCTTTATATTCCTAAGAGGTATGGCTTCAGGGAATGGAGTGGATGTACACATAATGGTAAGTAAATACTGGTTCCCAGATCTGGTCCTAGGCAAAGGTCCTACACAATCCACCAACACTCGACTAAACGGTTCTTCAAAAGCTGGAATTGGTTGGAGAGGGGCGGATGGTATCTTCTGATTCGGTTTACCTACCATCTGACAGACATGACACGACTTACAAAACTCAGAAACATCCTTCCTTAGCTTAGGCCAATAAAAATGACTCAAAATCCTATTATAAGTCTTATTGATACCTAAATGACCAGCCATAGGTGTATCGTGAGCTAAACTCATGACATCTTGATGATAAGCAGCTGGGACCACTATCTGGTGAACAACACGCCACACTTCATCTGGGGAAGCGTCAGGTGGTCGCCATTTTCGCATAAGGATGCCATCTTTCATATAGAAGCATTCTCCAACTTTAGTAGCCTCTTCTGGTGGAAGTGCCCTCTTACTATGTTGAATGATATCTGGGTCTTTATGTTGTTCAGAGAGTAAACGTTCTCGGCTGAGGATGTCCTTGCCTTGGCTTTCTGGTAGATTTGACTCATCTTCATTACCACTAAATTTTGATAAAGGTTTCTTCGTCACCGACTTCTTGATATTGTGTGGTTCCATGTTTGTTTGAGTGCCATCAAGGTCAGATAAGCAAGTATCATTCAAATCAATATCAACAGAGGAATTCGTCTCGTCAAAGGCTTGAGTATGGTCTGCCTCCATTTCTCGTCTTCTGGCCATCGCTCTAGTAACAGCACAGGCTGGATAAATGTCATCATCTTCATCATCGCACATGACATCTGGAGTGATTTTCTAACAAACTATAGGATCTGGTACAACTTTTCCACCAGCTAAATCGTTGCCTAGCAACAAAGAAATGCCTTGAACGGGAAGAGTAAGTCTAACACCTACGGTAACAGGTCCAGTAACTAAATCTGACTTCAAACTAATTCTATGCAGGGGAACATCAATGACGCCTAGCTCCACAGCCTGTAATAAAACTGACCCACCAGTAGAAGTCTGCTCAGACAAAGGAAGCACGCCCTCTAACAATAACGTCTGTGCAGCACCAGTATCTCTCAAAATCTGGACAGGTTTTATTTCGCTAGAGTCACCGAGTGAAACAAATCCCTGAGACATAAAGGGCTTATAATCCTCCATAGAATCAACAGAACTGGACTGTGAACCCTGGACATCAGGAGTGTCAGAACAAATCGAAACTAAGGCTTCTCTATCACCTCTAACTGCCGCATAAGCATGTGGTTGAGTTTTATCAAAGTCATTTTTTCTCTTAAGTTTAAAGCATTCACTGATCAGATGACCTTTTTTCTTACAATAACTACAAGTAGGAAGCGACCCTATTCCAGAAGATCCTTCAAAACGTCCTGGACCGGACTTAGAACCACCTTGGGATGGAGACTGGGAACTTGTGAAAGACTGAGACCCTGAACCACTCTTTTTATATGTGTCTGAATTGGTAAAATTACTGCTAGTCTGAGTTCTTGATACAAAATTCTTTTTATGAGACAGAGCATAAGTATCAGATATGACTGCTGCCTCTTCAAGAGTTTTCACATTCTTATCTTCTAAATGTGTTTTCAAATCTTGAGGAACACATTCCTTAAACTCTTCTACCAGGATGACTTGGCGCAAATTAGCAAAAGTTTTATCGAGATTCTTAGACCTAAACCAATGATCGAATAAATCAATTATTCAATAATTCAATAAACAAAATTCTTACAATAAACTGCAAAAGTGCACAAAAAAAATTCTTAATCCCGGACGAGCCCCCAATTCTGTTATGGGTCAGAATAACCCTAAATGCCAGCAAAGATCAATCACACAGTTTAAACTTAACAATAATTTATTTACAGTAATATACAAATCATTAAGTACAAACTTAGCAAAAATCTCAAAATACATACTTCAGAGTGTCCGTTGCTGCACACAATGCCCCAGTGAAATTATATCCCAGTAATACCTCAATGATGCTTATACGACAATGGTATCTATGCATCGAATTGACAGGATATTTATACAGTAATATAAATCTAGAATATTCTAGAAGTTGGAAAGTTCTGGACATGAATAAAGTTCAAGAATGTTCTAGAAAAAATGACTAAACATATTGACCACTCTGGAATGTTCAAGAAACTTAATGTTACTAATTATATACATAATGAAACAATACAAATACAACACATCTCACAACAATACCTCATATTTCTAATTTAATTGTGAGATAAAAAATAATTAATCTTTCTATTTACCATATCAAATTTTCTTCACATCATGATTTGACATATTCATTTCTAAAAAAAATTAAGCAACGCTTCATACTTCAAACTATTTTCCATTTGAATTTAATGCTATAATTGTTGCTGAAAATCAATGTCTGGATTTTTAAAAAAAAGTCTTGAAATTTGGAGCAGAGGGATATTGCCCCTTAAAAATGAACTATGTTGTCGGTGTTTCAGTGTGAAACTTGAAGTTTCTTTTAAATGTCATTGTAAATTCAACAGTTTACTTGTTTAACATCTCGTGCTCAGTAGAGCATCTCTTTGTATTGTGTTCCTCAGTGTAATATAAAGACACACAAAGACGCCAAGGGTAATCATTTTCCTGCGACGCAAATAAAATTAACTGAAAAAGGTCTCCTTCTCTAAAAAACGGACATTTCAAGAGAAGTCTGGTGCCTGCTTTACAGTCAAATTGTATGAAAAATTCGTTAAGCAACTCCAATGATCTTTTGATGGGAAAAGAAATACTCAGTAAGTATTTAATTTCATTCTGTTTTCAAGAACATAATGCTTTAGCATATTTGGTCAAGATAATTGTGAGTTAACAGTGACCTCTTTTACCATATGTTTGTTTGTTAATTACTGAGATTTTAAATATAAAATTGAATTTAAAAAATTGAACAATAAGAGCTTAGACAGTTTACGCTTATTTCTTGCTCTCCCCATTTCTAACTGACCAAAACAAGAGGTAATAATTTGAATGTGCAACACCCCTCCTTCTCAAATATAAACACCTTATAATTTGTTTAACCCATTATCATGTTTTTTCGTATTAATAGTGTAAAATTTATGAGAATGAGATATGATTAAGTTAAATTTATTATATCGGATAAATTAAATTTGGGGAAAATACCAATGCTGGGATTTAAAAAAGTGCCAAGCATCTCACTTGGTGTGAGTACATGGTGTAAGGGAGAGCTCCGGATAATGTTAGGATATTAAATAGCATAGGACTAAAGGTTAATCAATATTTTACCAGTTTTCCTTTGTTTTGAGGGTAGATAAGTCTAAGTTGCTGCTTCTGATATCAGGCGAAACAACTGAAGGAGTTGGCTTTTAAGAAGTTGTGCTTGCCCTTTCCCAGCCGACCAATTGAATTAGATTTCTTTTAAAATACGAAACTATTCATCTTATCACGAACTGTATTCATTTCATAAATACCACCACTTTCCTTTTTTTCAAAGATGCAATTGATACATCTGGCTGCATTATGAGATTAGGGTATGACATGACACAAGCTGTCAATTTCATTGCCTAACATATGTGATAAAAAACTAAGTCATAAATCTAATTTGGTGCACTTACAAGTTGATATATTAAATTACATATCTTTAGATTCAATATTTTATTTATATTACCCAAAATGAGTGTAATGCGCTATGAAATATGATGGATTTTTAAAAAAAGTTTTACCTTCAACTTTGGTAAATTTTAGGTTTTCTCTTTTAATTAAAAACACGTTGTTACCTTTTTCAAAGAAATATATTCAATGGAAATAGAGGTATTACAGAAATCAAAATATAATACAATGTTTCTCTGAAGGAAGAATGCCAATACAAATTTTGATTATTTGGTATATTTGAAATAATTAATTTACAAATGGAATCTCCTATCTTCTTTTTTTGAAGCAGTCAGAAACCCCGATTGAAAAAGTAAAAGGCACCACTGTACCATGGTTATTTTAACTTAAATACCGAATACATGTACATGAGGGCAAGGAGGTTTACGTTTTTTACACAATAGAACGAGTTATTTATTTGGGGAAACATTTGATTCTTTCCACAAATGTTAAGCTCAGTAGAGCACAACTGTCTTTTGTGTTCGTCATTCTAACAAAAAGCTGTACATAACGAACTGCATTAGAATAAACCAAGTGCTCCGTATTTCTTAGACAGGAAAATTCGGTACACCATGAACTAATTATGGAAGTTAACTAATTTTATCAATTTAAGAACCCTCTATACACTGACGAAAAATGTTTTCTGGACTTGGAGAAACTTATATAGTGTAAAGGAGGCTATTTTGAAATAAACTAATCAATTTCTAATATAGGGAGCGTTCTTTCTTTATCCAGGAAAAATCTTTGAGGACAGTGAAGTAATGACGAAGAATATTTAAATGGAGAATATACATGCAAATAAAGTTTTAAATATCACTATCTTGGTCAAACATATTGTTTAGAATACATGGATTTATTTAAAAATTTGTCAAACAGTGCAGATTACAATTTATTCCTTTTTATTTCAAATGGTGGGTCAGTCTAACTACACGCAAGTACCCTGAAATTAGGGTGCGGTGTAGAGAGGGTCCTTAAATGTGTTTTTATGATATGCTCAATTTGTTTGCACACACATTGTAGTTACAAGACCATATCCTTCAAAAGTAATGATTCATTGCTTATATTTAGATTTTTCAAACTCTGTACCTTGATTTCAAATGCGATTTATATTCAAAAACCTATTTACTATCATTCGTGTAAGCTCACTGTGAGTGTGAAATTTTGATTTCCACTATAAAGTTGCACCTCCTAGGCGTTCAACGATTGTGACGTCGAACAAAAACGAAAGCTTTAACCTTGTTGAGCACTGTCTGTGTTATAGTGTTTTGTAAGCAATATATTTCTATTCAGTTCTTTGCACAAGAAACATATGTAATGTAAAAAAAAAATACAAAACATTTGTATTGTTTATGTTGTTCATTTAATTTGTATTTAATATTCAAATGTATTTTACTTTATTTAAAATGTTTAGAGCGTCTTATCTATAGTTGCGAAGTAAGGAGTTGATAAATCTCCATCTATCTAAATTCATTGTGGTAAGTTTACTTTAAAATAGGGAAGTGGTCGTTAAGAATAAACTGTTATCACTAGGTACTGGACAGACGGACGAAAAGCAAACACTTTGCGATCAGTAAAGATCAAAAGTCCCCTTTGCATAGGAAGCTGAATGATTTTTTTCTTATAGAAGTTTCCCAGTAAGCTTTCGCCTCTTCGGAATGTTTTTACCAATATTTTTAATTGTGAAACATTTTTCTGCCTTTTTTAAAAACTAAACCTGGAAAAAAACCACAGGTCTATTTTTAGATAACCAGTAACGCCACCGTGTCAACGCAGCTGGCACATAATTATTCCCAATTTTTGACACGATTGGGGTTTAAGATTTCATCCTATTTTCCACTTTGAAATATTTTTAAAAGGATAACTTAGATTCTTGTTTCACATCTCCTGTTTAATAAAGCTTGACTGTCTTTTGTATTTGTCATTCTATTGTATATGTGTACACACCTTGTTTTTTCACTGTATCTTACAAAGCATATCCGGGGCATCTCTTTCAAATATTTTTGATGAGATGTGTAGATAACAAAAATTTATAGAGCTCATAAAGCACAACGAATAACAATATTTGGAAACTGCGTACTGACATTCAATTTGCCGTTAAGGAAAGATTTTACAAACATTTTTTTTTCTTTGGAAGAACTTCAGGTCAGACGAGACGTTCCTCAAAATCTAGCTGTTCTGTATTTCTTCGTAATGTTTGCAAAATATTCAAAATTTTAACATTCTGATTTCTACACCAGTTTCTAAACGTTTTTAAGAAATTCAAACCCTCAACCATTTGAAATTGGAAAATTAGTTTTCTTCCCCAAAGGATTATATAAGAAAAACTACCCCTGGTATCTTGCAGAAATGCCTGGTAAGATACCGTAACTCAAATTTTTGTGCGTAAACATGTTTAAGTAGCAACACTTCAGTGACAAACTCTTAGAAAAATTTATCTATTATTAAAGAACGTCTCTTCTGCCCTTAATATCAAGTCACACATTTAGATAAGTGTGTAATTCTAAAAAAATTCTCTCATAAGAAGTAAAAACTGAAATAGACTTGGAAAATTTTACTAATATTTCAATAAAAAGGCAAATTTGGACTAAACACACTCAGTAAAGATTTACAGATAAAACAGATTTAAGAATATTTTATATTGGTGCTAAAATAATATATAAATTTAGAAAAGTATACTAAACCAGGTGAATTTTATCAGGAATAGCAATATGATAAAAATCAGCATAAATGATATTGCTGATTTCTTGTCATTTTGCTTTTTCTAATAAAATTTGTATCGAGTAGGATATAACTTCAAATCTTATTTTCAAGTAAACATGATAAAAATCGGACATTATCTCCAATTGTACGCTTTATCCAGCCAGAAAATTTGATGAAGATAAATTAAATTCTTTTAAAGATTTGAGTTCAGTTTAAAAATTTTTGGGACAACCCTAGTAGTAGATAATATCATAAAAATGTTTTAAAATATGCGAACATCCTTAAAGTTTATTATTCACCATGTTTACTTCAATCAAATCTTGAGTTGTAACCTAAACACTATTAGTTTACAAGATGTACCATATGTCTTATTTTTTTTGACAATCATAGCCGACTCTTAGCACCTTTCCAAGCAGTAACACATTTTAACGCATATTCCACTTATTATTTCTAACGCAAAATCAAAATATAGCATTCCCTAGCAATCATACATTTTTCATACATTTTAAATTAAACATTTTAAATTTAATGCCAATTGCTAAAATCCAATAAAATAAAAAAAGTTCTGATCTTTTTTTGATACATGTATTATTGACAGCTGCTTCCTCAATAGAAATGGAACTCATATATTGACTTACCTGGTCATTGGTCATTTGCAAAATTACTTTGTTAAAAAAGAATGTGATTGCATACACGAGTACTCTGAAGTTGACATCTAGAAGATGCGTGAATTTCTGATTGACAATATCTATGTGGTTTTTGTAGACCAGGTCTCCCAAAATCTATTGGAATTCCCATATTTGCGCTATTTTGTGTATTCATATGGAGCAGAATTTATGCAAAATCATATGCGTGAAAAGAAGAAAACACTTGTTGTGGCCTTCAAATCGACCTTCAGATATATTGACGACGTACTGTCAATTAACAATGGTAATTTCCATTCCTACGTCGATACGACATATCCAGGAGAGCTTGATATAATAGATACCACAGAGTCTACCACATCAGTGTCATACTTGGATATTGCACTTGAAAAAAACGTTAATGGTAACCAGACCTGGGGTCAATTACTTTGAAATGTAATGCATTACATTACAATTACATTGGAATTTTTATCATTACAATTACAATTACCATTACTCTCATTTAGAAAAGTAATTAATTAAATTACAATTACTTTGTTAAAGTAATTAATTACATTACACATTACATTTTATAAGAGAAAAACACAAAACGTATCACCACACAATTTATACCTATAAATTAACTTTCACACTTTTTGCTCGATAATATGCTTTCCCTCAGATCTATAAATCAGAGTGGTATTTGGATTTTGGATTCATGTATCATGTTCATGTAGTTTACCAATGAAAGAAGAGTTGACAAAGAAAGTGGATCAGAACACTTTCAATGTTGTAGTTTTGTTCAATATCTGATGTTAGTTTCTCTGTTGTTTTTGTTTTTTAAATAAATGATTTATTGAACATTTCCTACTAGATGTTTTATGTAAACTAATATTTAATTAACAGATAATGCTATAAATGTATAAGGAGTATTAAAAACATGATGAATTAATTAGCACTTCTAATTAACTTTACAGGTAAAAACAATGAAGCTATAAAGTAAACACAACCAAAGGTGATAATTACAAGTACTTGGATGTAGGGTTTTAATTTTGAGGCCTTAATTAAGCTACCAAAAATGATTGATGGTCAATATATCAGTCTATATTTATATTTGGCCTAAGTTTCTCTTTGTGTCTACAATAAATCATACTGATCTTGTATCATGTTTACCAGGTCCATTTTACCAGATTGAAACGGGGGAAAAAAAGAAAAATATAATTTGTATCTTAATTTAACTGTAAGTCTCACTATACCTGTATTAATATCACTTTTTTGTATCTTTCTTTAAAACCCGATGATTTCTTTTAATATTTTTCTTTGGTTCTCTTCAATTAATTTTACAATTGACTTAATCAAGAAGATTTCTATTAAAAGAATTATTTAGTTTGTCTATAAATTACCATTTAATGATATAAAAAATATTGTAGGATATAGAATTTTAATTTTAACACTCTAACATTATTAAAAAAAATAACTTCTCAGTGATATTTATTTGTTTCAGATTCCAAACTAAACATAGACTAATATATAAAATGTAATTAAAATGTAATTGAAAAGTAATTGGTCATTACAGAGTGACATTTTTTTAAAGTAATGCATTACATTACAATTACTTGTAATTGAAAGATGGATCCATTACACATTACACCCCATTACTTTGAAAAAATGTAATGATTACAATGCATTACCATTACACATTACCATTACCCCAGGTCTGATGGTAACCTAACAGTCAAGTTATATTAAAAGCATGACAACTTTAACTTTTCAATGCAGTAATAAATATACCTTCATCACCTGCAATGGAATATATATATCTCAATTCATTCGATACGCAAGAGCATGCTCTACATAAAAACAATTTCTAAAACGAAGTATTATTGACAAGCAAGCTGATGAAAAAGAATATCAGTAGTCTCGTTTAAAGTTATGTATTTCGTAAGTTCTATGGTTGATACAATGACATTGTCAGCAAATACGAGGGTTGTCCAAAAAGTTCGTGGACAATGACGTTTTTGTTAAAATAAATGGTTCTATATGCATCTATTGTATATCAAAATATTTTTCATGAAAAACCGAGTCAGAATGATTTAATTTTTATTGATGAAACTTAATATTGTTGTAAAAATCGGGGTCTTTAAAGATAGCAGATTGCGCGCACGGACCAGTCTGACTTTACGCTAATTTCATTATTACGTAAAACATTTGGATTTTGACTTAACACATGTTCAAGGACGCACACCACATTTCTTTTTTAAGGCGCAACGCACTTCCAAGTGCTAGCAATAACCTTTAAGTGTAGATTATAATTTATTTAATTTTTAAAATTAAAAACAATGCACACAAATTTACGAGCACCATCTTAATTAACAGTTTGTATACCCAAACTGAACAGCCCAGTCTGACGCTGCGCTAGATTTATAACAACGTCATGAATAGAGATCTCCATTTACAGTTAATTACACGTGTTTTTAAATTCTTGTAGTGTCTTCGAATTTGTACACACTGTTGAAAAATCGTATATACGAATCCTAAATCGATCCATTCAATACATTTCAATAATTTTGAGTTGTTTTAATAAATATTTTGTCTCTTACATCGTTTTAACCTTTATAAAATTTTATTTTTTGACCGGACGCTGCCCCCTGCCGACGGACGACGTCACTTTTTCTGTTGAGTCTTGACACGTACTTGTTAAGGTTTTCTTTGTGTATTTTTGTTGTCTATATAGTAAGCGATATTTAAGATATCATAAAATGATTATAACCTCTTTATTTGTGTTACATAACATTTTAATCAATTTTTGACTTGTTTTATATAGAAAATAATCATATCAATCCGAACTCTTTGTATCAGAGTTTACTTCATTTTAACCTGGTCCGTGCGCACTATCCGCAACCTCTAAAGACCCCGATTTTTACAAAAATATAACGTCCCATCAATAAAAACTAAATCATTCTAACTTGTTTTTTCACAAGAAATATTTTGATATGCAACAGATTTATATAAAACCATTTATTTTCACAAAAACGTCATTGTCCACGAACTTTTTGGACAACCCTCGTACAATTTATCATTAAGTCAAATCCTGACTGACATTTTTCCCGTTTATACCAATTGTTAGTCCATTATTTATACACTGAATTTAGGATGGATTTTCCCGTTATTTCACGATCATGACAATGAGCACACGGTGAGTGTGAACGTTCAGCAGGGGATGCTCGCTCAACCACGGCACCTGATTTTACCTCTGATGTTTCGAAGGTCTGTGTTTGCTCTGTTCCAATTTTGTATTTTTGTTTTGTGGAATATGATGTTGAATTATGTTCGTTATCTCCATATACTTCTTCTTAAATGGATGTTATTCAATGAGTTTGCAAACTTTTTGATCCCTTCTTGTACATGTATTCAAGGTCTTTTTCTTATCTTAACGTGTTTAATAAAAATATATAATAAATCATATATAGAAATTAAAATGTAGCAAAGTTATTTTTTTAGCCTTGAAACCCTTCAATAAGATGGAAAATTGCAATAAACCATGGTTTATAGGACTCTATATTTATAATAGGCTTATTACAAATGGAAATACATATCAAGAATACTTTTTGATGTAGATCTTAAAATGAAATACATTATTAAGACATCCCACAAAATATATATGGAAGCAAAAACTATTATTGATAGCATACAATTGAATATGATTTACATAGTTGCTCAAAAACTCTAATTAGTACGTATAAGATTTTTTTCTTTTGATTTAAATTCTGTGAAATCTTTTTGAGCATGTCCCTTAGGATGTACTCAACTCAAGGAGACATTTCAAGCTCTAGCAGAATCGTCTTGAAGAAGTATATCTCACTTTTTAAGTTTAAATATTTCTTCTTAACAGAGGGAACTTGACAATAGACAGTATGTCCTTTTCTAAGCATTACCAATCTACACCAGAAACAACCAATGCCGCTAGACTGGCGAGGATGATACTTGGTCCGTGCACAGATGTCCTGCGAGATATCCTAAAAAAAGAAGTGTCACCAACGGATCTGTCTAAAGAAGTAAAGAAAAATATTGATATGTTAAAAAAATCAAGGTTTGCGAAATCCACTCAATCCAACGCAATCAGAGATAATTTTCCCAAAACCCACAAAGCAGTACAGTGGTGATTATTCAGACTTAGATATATCTTTATTGTATTTACTTCTACGTAATGTAAGTAAAATAGCACCACATTCCAAAGGTTGGGGAGAAATTCCAGATCCTGGAGACAGAGGCGTGGCTGCTAACATTGAAAGAATTCGCTTCCTTAGAAACAAGTATTACGGACATTCACCTAATGTGTCCCTATCCGACTCAGAATTTAGACAGGAATGGCGGAACATCCGGGACATCGGAGTAGAGCTAGAGCGACATTATGGTTCATCAACAATTTACCAAGATGCAGTCAGCATTTTAAAAACTTGCTGGATGGACCCAGCAGGGGAGAAGAAATATCTAGATTTACTTGGAGATATAAAAGATCTTCAAAAAACTGTGGATGTTCTATCCAGTAAGTAAGAGTTAAACTTGTAACATCACGTATTTTGCAATATTCTCATTAGTTCAAAAAAATATATAGTTACTATACTATTACCATATATAGAAATTGCTAATGTTACGATGATAAAACAAATAACACATAATAAAAGACCTCATTTGCATTCTTCACACAGTTTATTGGATTGTTAAACTTTTTTTCTTATTTTTTGCAGATGCAGCGCTTCATTGTGGTAAATACAATCATATTCATTGTGATTAGATATATGCCAAGAACAAGAGCAAGAATTTCTGAAAAATCAAAACTGTTCAGTTTAAGTTGAAAATGCAGTATTTATCAATAGGACTGTTGCTGAATATGTATTTATTGAACATGAAGTAATTTTTCCTCTAGTCAATTCATAATGACATTATAAAATTGCCTCATATTTCAGATATGCAGTTACGTAATGAAATATATGTTTTTGAATCTCAAAAAAAATGTTATAATTTTTTAAAATTCTTCCTTTAGTTTTTTTTTTTTTTTTTTGCAAAGGTAGTCAATTTTATATTTTTTCTGCAAATTCAAGGTCATTGCTTTTTCCAATACTTGAAATTACAAAAAAGAAAATTTATTTAAGGAAATAAAAGTACCAAGTCTCATCTTTATTTGATATATGAAAAAGGGTTACAATCAATATATTGATACCAATTCTTCATACCAATATTTCATACCAATTGTTAGTCCATTATTTATACACTGAATTGACCACGGATTTTTTCCGTTATATCCTGATTATGACAACGAGCACACGGCGGGTGTGACCGGTCGGCAGGGGATGCTCACTCCTCCATGGCACCTGATCCCACCTCTGATGTTTCGGAGGTCCGTGTTTGCTCTGCACTTATTTTGTATATTTGTTTAATGGACGTTGAGATTGAATACTGTTCGTTATTTCCATATCCTTCATTGATATAATGACAGGGGCATATAAAATGAACCTAGCTCTTTGATGTTTCATGAATATTATACAGCAAAAGTATCATATTTATGTTTACGAATATTATATAAGTAACTAGTTACTATCTTAAAGCAATATGAGCAATATATGCAACTTTGATGCTGGTTTTTTTTTGTTGCAAAGTTTTACATAACCTTTTCAATGACGGAAAAAGAACGTTAATTATCTTTGATGTTCATGTATAAGATGGAAGAACTATTTATTAGCTTCGATTGAAACAATAATACATTATTGACATTTTGTACATAATGATTTCTTATACATAACTATACGTTGGATTGTATGTAGAAGCCTTTCTTCTGCTTTTGTTCAGTCTAATTGATCTAATTAAAGGTTTAAGTAATTAATAAAATACATATTCATCATAATAACGCATTTTAACAGGAAATCTTCTTTTCAAAAATGCAGCTCGTATTGCATTAAGTGAACTGATTATGAAAAGTAAATTGTACAAAATGCCATCAGAACTTTTTAAAACAAACCTGCATAGCCTTTCTTAAAAATTCATTAAATGTTTAGTTAAAGACGAAATTATTTTTCTTATTCTTAAGTATGAACATTTTGATATTAGTAAATATGCCTTATTATTTTTTCTTGTAGAACTAAGAGTTGAGAGGAAGATCGGTATGAAGATTATTTAATACGACAATCACATGATATTCAAGATATTCCAATTTCTGATATTTTAGTACTTTTAACAACAATCACATAGGTTAAATTCATTAAATCATTGTTTTAGGTTTTTTTTTTATCGTAATACATATATGCAGAGATACATCTCCTCCATAATATGTTAAATAATAAAGAAGATACCTTTGAAAGGTTTTTTTCTCATCTTAAAACCTTGCCAAACTGGTGTACGGTATATCTCATTTCTACTTTTTTTTCTTATACATGTAATTCAAGAGAACACTCATGGCCTTTTAGCATATTAACACTGATCGATTAACAGATTAAGCATTATACATCCATTAATTATAAACAGGAATAAATCTTCTTTAAAGTTCAAGCAATCTTACAAAATCAAATAAATTGAATATATTTGTAGATCGATAATAAAAAAATTTAAGAATATATATCTTCTTAAATTCCTTCGTGATGTTGTTATGTCTTAAAGATTAGTAACTTTTTTCTATTCATAGAAACAACCAAGCAAATGATATCGGAACATTATAAAGGTATGAGCAATCTATTTGTAAAGACTCGTGCTTTTGATGAAGCAAAGCAACTCTTGGATAGAAATGGGTATGTCGTCATCAAAGGGCATCCTGGAACTGGGAAAACTACGATAGCCAAAATGCTTATGAAAAAATTGATAGACATTGGAAAATTTCCTCTTCAGATTTTCAAATTCTCTGAATTGTATGATACCATCTCATGGGCAGATGGAGTAGCTTCATTCTTTGACAATATGTTAGGAGAATTGTCTTTGTCCTATAAAGAAGTTAATGAATTTACAACAAAAGCTGAAATGATAAAAATATTGATTGAGCGTGATACGAAAAACAGTATGATATTTACAATAAGAAATGATGTTTACCAAGAATATATCAATCAGAGGAAAAACGATTTTTTCTTTCAATCATCCTTGATAGATATATGCAGTAGTGAATATGGTTTGCAAGAACAAGAAATGGCCCTTTTTTTACAAAACTATAAATTGTCAAAAAGCAATTCAAATACTGATATTATTAGGAGGGTATCAGAAATCCCTTTGTCAATAGGATTTCCACAGTGTTGCAAATTTGCAAGCACAAACGCTGAAATTTCAAGTGATATTGAACATTTTATGCTCAATCCTAGGACATTTTTGAAAGAGTATTTCGAGACATTTTTGCAAAAAATCCCAGTAAAAAGTGCCGTTCTCGTTTATATTCTCTTCAGTGGGGGAAAAGTGGATATAAATTGCATAGAGAGCATTCATGAAGATTTGGAGATGAAACGTGCATTTTTGAAATATCTTGGTTTACATTACTCTATGTTAAACAATTTTCATAGAAATATATTTTGTTTCGAAGGATTCCTGACAATTCGAGACACAATAGAACATACTTATAAATTCTCTCATAGTTCAGTTCAAGAAATGCTTTTTAAAGTATTTTTTTATTTTGATCCCAAAAATATGATACAGAATTGTCACCATTCCCTGTTAAATATGTTGACGACAGATAAAAACCCGAACAGCACTCAAGTTATCATAGGAGGGGATCTATATAGTGATGTTGCGAGTCGTTTGGCAAATATTATTGAAAGTCACTCTAGTGAAGGATATACGTCTGTATCTTTTCTTGAATTGTGGAAGGATTCAGATTTCTATGAAAATATATTACTAAGAAAACAATTTATTTTGAAGATAGAAACTTGCCGTGATAGAAATGAAGATTCCATGATAGTACATTTTTCTAAAGCAGGGGAAACACGTTGGGTAAAATATTTACTACCGAATTCCGACAAAAAAAACGATACCTATCCCTTAATACTGCTTGTTCTTCAAACAAATCCGAGATTGTTCATCTCATTCTGTCTTCTGATGTACGGTGTGATCTTCAAACGTGTTTTCATGCAGTGCAAAGTGGTAATTTAGAGTTACTGTTCCGAGTTTGTGAGCTTGTAGACCTCCATCAAATAAACTTTTCATTGCATCCTGTGTGGTCTTTTTTAAGACATAGTTTGCTCCAGGAAATATGTCTGATGCGACAAACACAATTTGTTGAACCGATTTTATCTAAATATCCGTTTTTAGTGAAGATAAAAAATGACTATGGTTCTAATGCTCTACAATCTGTGGCAAGTTCTGGTGACATGCATGTATTCAATTTGCTGCTAAAGTTTGGCTTCGACCTGTATGAAAAGGATCGATTCTTTGGCCACACGGTCTTAACATGTGCTTGTCGAGATGGAAGACTAAAAATGGTAAAACACCTTATTGAGAAATACCCCGTCCTGCTCCATTACCATACAGACCGAAATGAGAAAAGTCTTTTGTATTGGGCAGCTTTCTGTGGGAAAATTAAAATGTTTGAATATATTCTAAATCTCTATGTGAATGAAATCATCATATTACCTATATCGAGTTGTATAGAAGCTAGAATATATGGAAACGATAAATCAGGTCTATCTATCCTACACGCTGCGTGTGAAAATGGTCAATTAGACATGTGCAAATATTTATTGAATAGATATCCAAAATTACTATATGCATCTGACGATGATGGGATGAACATTCTTCATTCTACAGCTGTGAGTGGTAACTTACCTCTTTTCCAGCATATATTAAGTAAAGGTTTGGATATTCATTCCACAACGAATAGTGGAATGAATCTATTATATCTCTGTTGCACCAGAGGTAGAAAATATTTCTTTCATTATCTTGTTAATGCATATCCAGATTTCATACACGCCAAGGACAAAAATGGAATGACAGTATTGCATGCTGCTTGTTTTGGTGGAAGTATAGAAATTGTTGCTTTTCTTATTTCAAAGGGTTTAGACACCGGTGCATTGTCAAATGATGGTAAAAGTATTCTGCATGTTGCTTGTATAAGTGGGAAGTACGAGATTTGTGAGTATTTGATAGAAAACCAACCTCAGTTAGTACATGTAAATGACAAATTCGGTTTTTCAGCTTTACATTTTGCTGCCAGCGGGGGTAACGTCCAGATCGTCAAACTATTGGTTGAAAAAGACACGAAAATCAACATTGTAAGCAACGATGGAAAAACTATTTTACATTTTTGTTGCTGCTTTGGAAAAACAGAAATGTGTGAATATCTTGTAAGGCATCATTCAGATTTATTGCGATTAAAAGACAAAAAAGGGTGGACAGTATTGCATTCGGCTTGCTTTGGGGGAAGTGTTGAAATGGTTTCCTTTCTAATAACAATGGGTTAGACAGCAGTGCATTGTCTAATGACGGTAAAAGTATTTTGCATATTGCAGGTATCATCGGGAATTATGAAGTTTGTGAGTTCTTGATTGAAAAATATCCCCAGTTACTTTATACTAGAGATAGAATTAATTGCACAGTCTTACATCATGCAGCTTGTGCAGGTAAAATTGAAATAGTAAAAATGTTACTTGAAAAAGGAATGGATATCAGGTCTGTAGCATACGATGGAAAATCAATTTTACATATTTGTTCTCCCATCATTCATATACAGATGTTGAAATACTTGGTGAATCATCACTCAAAATTATTGGAGTTCAGAGACAATAATGGATGGACAGTGCTACATTCAGCTTGCTCATTTGAAAATGTAGAAATAGTTTCTTTTGCAATAGAAAATGGATCGGACATAAATGCTCTGTCAGATAATTGTAAGTGCATTCTGCATATGACTTGCTTGGCTGGAAAATATGATATTTGTGAATTTATAGTTGAGAAATATCCAGAGTTATGATATATGAGTAAGCCGTAGTATTCTTGATGTTATATAATTAGCCTCTAAAATTTACAGAGCTTTCATTCATTGTTAACATATATGTGGCCGGGATAGAAATTCGGCAAATGTCAAGGAGTATAGCCAATTTCAATTAACAGGATAACACAACGATTTAAAGTCCCTGATGTAATTAATTTCATAACCAATGAACATCTATTCGCCATTTGAAAGACACTAGTGTCGAGTCTTACTGAAAGTCCATGGATGAGAAAGAATTGTACTGCTTGGATTAGTATGTACATTTAATAACTCTGCAATCCGGGGAACCACACACACAGTACACTAACCCTTAGATCCGCCATGAAAATTTCAATCAAGAAGCATCCTATAGAATTAATACAAGGGAAGCAAGAAAAAAATTAAATGTGCTGAAAAAATCTAGAAATATTATTATGATTTTAAAAGGAATTTTAAAGATCGTCTTAGGATAAGTGGTACATTTCTTTCTCTTTTTCAATGATTTTCTAGCATTGATTCACATTTTCAATAATAGCACCATAATATTCATATTGAGAAGCTTGTGTCTCACATCTCACAATATGTCACAAGATATAAAGGTAAGGGTTTGTCTGAGCATGTTAAGTGAGTTTTGATAGATGGGCATACAAGATTACAAATAACAATCCTTTCAAAAGGATGCCCGGTTGATCCCAAAATTTACACAGATCATGAAAGTAAAAATACTTAGTAAAGATTATGAGAAGTTTCATCGAAATCTGAAAGTCCGTTATTTTCAGTTACAGTCACAATTACCATAGAAACTGGCCAGTCTCACGCTGTAAAAACCCCTGTCCTAATTGCTTAATCAGAAAATGTTCTCTCATTTCAGAAAATACCCCCTAAATGCAACACTTTAGGAAGTGTGTGTCTTGTTCGTCTAATTTTTTTTCATGCAAGTTAATTAGGTCTTTCCACCTTTCTGTGGAAAGACCTCTTGAAATGCTTATGTTTATTATTATTATTATTCTTTTTCTGCCGAACTTTTGAAACCGTAAGACTTATCGAAAAACGTTATGGTTCATTATATTGTATATTAAAAGTTATTCCTAAAAACGACCCCCCATGTTTGAACTTTGACCCCTTTCAAAGTTATTGCCCCTTACGCAAGAAATGTTTGCTATCGCTACTATCCCTTTGAAACCGTAAACCGTAGAGGTATGAAACCTTCACCAATGTCTTGGATTAATTGAGAGGACTCTGGAATCTATTCATTGCAAAAGTACTCGGTGACTCCTTCAATGAGTTATTGCCCCTGAAAGTCATAAAGCTGACAAGAAAAATTAAAAACTTTTAAAGGACAAGTGGTAAAGATATGGGACCAAGTGCATGAGATCTTTTGACCTTTGACCTTGAAAGTAGTTGAGGGTTGAGAAAGGTGAAGGTCATTGAGAAAACTAGAGAAATTGTCAATTTTAACTTTAAAATCCAAATGACCTTGACCTTTGACCTTGATATTTAACATTGACCTTGACTTCTGACCTTCTCGACCCTTACTCAAAAGAAATATTCATTACCTTTATCTAGATTCAGCTTCAAGTGTTAATCTCAAGTTTACCTCTCTCTCTCTCTTTCTTGGATGACCTTGACCTTTGACCTTGATAAATGACCTTGACCTTGACCCCATTGACCCATAGGTCACAATCAAGCTAAAGGTCGTGGAGTTATTTACAACCATCACTCTAACAAATGCTTATAAAATATCCCCCCCTTATAAAAAAAAAATAAAATCAACACCAACTTAGAGAAAATGTCTACAAGTCAAACGAAACGAAATATCGACATAAGATTCGTAATAAAAGGAAGAAGAGACCTGAAAGAAAGTGTCTTGAGAGTTTTAAGGTGAGTCTCTAAACGCGACAATGAGATTCTAGTGAATATCGGCAAAATCTGCATTTTTTTTCTGTCTGAAATTAAGTTATTGCTGAGCATAAAAATTAATTAAAGCTCGTATTGGCTATTTCTGCAATTTTGGTTAATATCATTCGATTCTCCTGCTCTATTACGACATTTTGGTACCAAGTATTGTTTCTTAGGTGTATGGAATTTATTTTAATTTTATTTAGATTTAAATATGAATCGGCTGAAACTCGGAAATAGCGATTTTTCATATAAAATAAATTTGCACGCTCTCCGTGACACCGCCTTCTTCCTGAAATGCATGTTTCAAGTTTAATTTATGCTCATAATTTTCAATTCAATGCAAATAGAGATGATTATTTAATCTAACCTATGAGTTCGCCATTTCTGTCAAAACGAACGCGCCTATATTTTCACAAATTGTAAACACAGTGCCGACACGGAAGTTCGAATGTATCATAAGCTCTGTATGATTAACTCAATCTATTCAAACTATAAACAAACTCAATTTTTTTTTGGTACAGGAAATCTCTATTTTCATTATCCACCAATCGTTTTTCTCGAAACTATTCATTATTCCTCTCTATGTTCCATAACAAACAAATAAATACACGTGTTTCTGTACTATTTTTATTTAAATCCACGTGCTTTCATTTCTTCTTTTTTCTTCACTCTTAGTTTACGGAAAACAATGTCATCGGAGCCTGTGGTGTAGTGCGTAGAGCGCTCGCCTGGCAATCCGAGGGCTGAGGGTCCACAGTTCGAATCCTGCTGGCAGCACTTATTAAATTTTTTTTTTTTCTTTTTTTTTTTTTCTGGTTTTTTGGGTTTTTTTTTTTTTTTTTTTGTTTTCTTTTTAATTCAAATGACATGAAAACTTAAAAGAAAGGTGGAAAGACCATTAATTGTTCAGTGAACAATTAGTCTACTAGTTTTTATTGTTTTTTTTCTTACCGATTTTGTGTACACGATTTCTCAGAAACGGCTCGTTCGATTTTCATGAAACTTTCAGGACTGATAGAACATCAAACAAAGCTGATATATAATTTTTTGTTTTGATGACGTCACTTCCGGTTTTGAGATTTTTGCGATTTAGTGATTTTCAGGGGGTCAGTTTGTCCGCGAGTTTTCTCAAAAACAGCTTAAGATAGAAACTTAGTTTTTGAGCAATGATAGAGCAATATCTGTAGATGTGACATACGCATTTCATTTTTACCGGAAGTGCTGCACGACGACGCTCGCTATGATCCAAAAAAGGGCATGTCGAGAATTTTAAAATTTCTAACACCTTTTCTTCGATATCTTTTCACATACAAATATTTTGTAAAGACATGTAGAACAAAAGAAGTGTAGAATAACATGATCTTTCAAATGATATCTCGAAAAAAGGTCTGGCCCCTAAAATAAAGGGCCTAGAGGGGCCGAAAGTTTTTCATTTATATCTCAAAAAGTATTGAGAATTTGTAATACGTTTAAAAAGCAAAGTTGTTCAAAATGTCAAGCTTAATCTATTGGAGTCGACAAAATGCGTCCGGCGACGTCACTTCCGTCATACCGGAAGTCGTCAGAATATGCATATTTTTGCCTTTCTTGACATATTTTTGGTAATAGATGTATCTGGAAGCATAAAACATAATTTTCTGTCCGTTGAAATCACTTCCGAACAAACCGGAAATGACCGGAAGAAGCCCAAAATAGCTTATTTTTGAAGGTTTAAATGCAAAATAAAAATTATAAAGTCAATGGAGACCACTTAGCTCATTTGCTTTCATTTGTTGACGTCACTTCCGGTCAAAACAGGACGGAAGACCTACTCGTTGCTTTGCAACGAGCTTTGCTCTAATATTATTAAGGTCTTCCGTCTTCAGCGGAAGACCTTCTTGTTATTCTTAGGTTTCTTTTCCACTATTTTTATTATTATTGTTTTTTTTTCTTACCGATTTTGTGCACGCGAATTCTCGGAAACGGCTGGCTCGATTTTCATGAAACATTCAGGAATGATAGAACATCAAACAAACCTGATATATAATTTTTTGTTTTGATGACGTCACTTCCGGTTTTAGATTTTTGCGATTTAGTGATTTTCAGAGGGTCACTTTGTCCGGCAGTTTTCTCAAAAAGCACTTAACACAGAAGCATGAAATTTTCAGCGATGATAGAGCAACATGTGCTGATGTGACATATACCACTCTTTTTCTCCGGAAGTGCTGCACGACGGCGCTCGCTATGGCCCGAAAAAAGTCCTATCGCGAATTTCAAAATTTTTGACACCTTTTCTAAATATCTTTTTACCTGCAAATATTTTGTTAAAACATATAGAACAAAAGAAGTGTAGAATATCAAGATCTTTCAAATGATATCTCGAAAAAAGGGCTGGCACCTAATATTAGGGGCCTAGAGGGGCCGAAAGATTTTCTTTTATATCTCAAAAAGTATTGAGAATTTGTAATACATCAAAGAAGCAAAGTTGTTTCAAATGTCAAGCTCTATCTATTGGAGTCGTCAAAATACGTCCGTCGTCGTCACTTCCGGTCATACCGGAAGTAGTCGAAAAACGTGTTTTTTTGCCGTTCTTGACAAGTTTTTGGGTTACATATGTCTCTGGGAGCATAAAAAGTAATTTTTCCGCCCCTCGTTGTCACTTCCAGTAAACCGGAAGTAGAAAAATGGCTTATTTTGAAGGATTTGATGCAAAATTGAAATTATAAAGTCACAGGAGACTACTTAGCTCACTGCTTTCTTTTGTTCCGTTACTTCCGGCACTTCCGGTCAAAACCGGACGGAAGACCTACTCGTTGCTTTGCAACGAGCTTTGCTCTAGTTATTATTATTATTCCTGGGAAAATTTTGTCCTCGAGTGATCTTGTAAACTACACATCTGACTAAGGTAAAATGTTTTTAGGGTCAGTAGACATGTTATGTAGATTTGCCGAACAAAGGTCATTTTGCGCGCACGTGCTTGCAAGAGCGCGCACGTGCAACACGAGAAATGCCCAATATAATTGATATAGACGTAACTTTTTCAATTTTCAATGAAATGCTTTGAAACTCATAATATAAGGATATATTAGTAGCATAGACAATATGACATGGTCAAAATAGCAAGATCTCACGCGCATGCACGTGCGCTTTGCTCTGATTGGCTGAAACTAAAGTCTCAATATCTTTCTTGTTTTTTGACGATATTCTTTGAAATTTTGAACATAGCCATGCATTAGGATATCCTACAACATGATATATAGCAATTATTATGGAAATACGTGCATGCACGTGCGCTGCAATCTGATTGGCTGAAACTTTAACTAGCTATAACTCCCTTGGTTTTCAACCAAACTGGATGAGATTTGGAACATAGATAGATATAATAAACTTCTACAAGAAGATATGGACACCATGCACATGCATACACGTGAGTGTATGTGCGCTGCAATCTGATTGGCTGAAACTTTAAACAGCTATAACTTCCTTGCTTTTCAACCAAACGGGGTGGGATTTAGAACATAGATATTAGATGTAATTGACTTCTACAAGAAAGTATGATCACCATGCTCGTGTATGCATGTGCGTGCACGTGAAATATGTAAAATCAAAAATAGACACGTGAATGAGCGTATTTTTAAAAACTTTTGGATTAAATACTTTATTATTTAGTATAAATAATATATAGATTGTGTAGACAAGATGATATGGTCATTACGCATATGCATTCACATGCGCACGTGTGCATTGCTAAAATTTGAATGAACTTGGTACACTTCTAGGTAAATGTTATTTAAGTCTAAAGTTTGTCTTCATTAATGAAGCTTACAGGCAATACGGCACCAAAAGGGAGTTGGGGAGCGTTTGGGGAACATCTGTAACGGTCCCCGTTACAATTAGCACTAGTTATTCTTATTATTATTTTTCTTCTTCCTGGGAAAATTTTGTCCACGAGTGATCTTGTAAACTACACATCCGACTTAGGTGAAACCTTTTTAGGGTCAGTAGGCATGTTATGTAGAGTTGCCAAACAAAGGTCATTTTGCGCGCACGTGCTTGCAAGAGCGCGCACGTGCAACATGTGAAACTACCAATATAATGGATATTGCCGTAACTTTACTATTTTTTGATGAAATTTTTTGTAACTCATAATGTAAGAATACATTAGTAGTATAGACAAGATAGCATGGTCAAAATAGCAAGATCTCACGCGCATGCACGTGCGCTTCGCTCTGATTGGCTGAAACTAAAGTCTCAATAACTTTCTTGTTTCTTGTCATAATCCTTTGAAATTTTGAACATAGTCCTACATTATAAAGATCTACCGCATGATATATAAGAATTTTCATGTGAGCATGCGCATGTGCGCATGCTGCAAGCTGATTGGCTAACACTTTAAATGGTAATTTCTCCTTTGTTTTTTGACGAAATTCTTTGAAATTTAAAATATAGTCATGCATTAGGATATCCTACAAAATGATATAGAAAAAAAATCATGAAATCACGCGCATGCACGTGTGCTGCAATCTGATTGGCTGAAACTTTAAATGGCTATTTCTCCTTTGTTTTTTGACGAAATTCTTTGAAATTCAAAATATAGTCATGCACTAGGATATCCTACAAAATGATATAGAAAAAAAATCATGAAATCACGCGCATGCACGTGTGCTGCAGTCTGATTGGCTGAAACTTTAAATGGCTATAACTCCCTTGTTTTTCAACCAAACAGGATGGGATTTAGAACATAGATAGATGTAAGGGACTCCTACAAGAAGGTATGATCATCATGCACGTGCACGCACGTGCGTGCATTTGAAACGAGTATATTTAAAAATACTCTTGAATGAGTGATTTTTATTACTCTTGGACTGAATGCTTTAATATATAGTATATTAAAATATATAAATAGTGTAGACAAGATGATATGGTCATAACGCACATGCATTCACATGCGCTTGGGTGCAATGCTAAAAATTGAATATAATTGGTATCCTTCTGGGAAAAAGTTGTTAAAGTCAAAAATGCACAGAGTTTGTCTTATTTAATGAAGCTTACAGGGAATATGGCACCGACAGGGAGTTGGGGAGATTGGGGAACATCTGTAACGGTTCTCGTTACAATTAGCACTAGTTTGGTTTTGGTAAGAAATGAAACTGATGTGAAAAAATCATTATTCTTTTTTAGTAAGTTTTTACTATTGATTGATTGAAGCTACTCAACTTGGCTATATTCCAGTGAAAATTGCATCTCTAAAAAGTTATCTTTATAATGTAATGTATTGAAATAAATGTATAAACATAACAGGTTCATGGAAATATGTTCTTTTTTTCTCAAAAAGTACACATATTTTACATAAATTTATTAAGTTATAATAATTTTTGTGAATTCTTCATTGCCCTGAAAGGTAACAAACACTAAGGGGCAATCATTTACATGCAGGTACAACTGTCTTATGACATCATAGGAAACCCACGGCTGATTATGCTTCGTTCCTCATGATGGAGAGAGGAACGAAGCGTAATCAGCCGTGGGTGTCCGATGATGGTCTTATGAGTGCATTTAGTTTTATTTTCATGGTCATATATCAATTTTAGAAGTTTACATACAGAAAATTATATAAACTTCCTAAAAGGAGAATGATTAAAATGCTAACCCTGGTAGACAAATTAATATCACAATGCTTCAACATGAATAAAAAATATAGAAAATGTAAATAAATTAAAAACTATATTAAAGGAAAGTACATAAGGCCTGGTAATTTTAAATCCTGTATTTTTAAATGCTGATCAATAAAATACATGTACACGTACATCTGTTCTTTTTATTTCAAGCAAAATCCTTCTCTTGTTGGATCAAAGTCAGACATTTTAAGATTATTAGTGATTGTACAATTGCTCATAAAAAAATGAACATCACAGAGTATAGATATTCATATACAATTTAATTGGTTTATAAAAAAACAATATATAATTCTTATTTAGCTGACAAAGACTTTAAAATACATACTAGGCTACAATTTAAGCACTGTTTTTCCTATGAATCAGCTACTTGTCAAATCTAGCTCTTAAGAAATGATGCTTTGAAATAATATTTAAAAATATTTGTTCAAATGTCCACAGAGATTTTGTTCATAAAAATCAACTCTTAGTCTATTACAATTGATGTCTAACCCTTATCTTTGAAATAAAGGGAATACACTGTATGTAAATTTAGTTTGGTAACTGATTGAATCACAAAAAAGTGTTTGTTTACCATTACATGTATGAAAAAAAAACTAAATACATTTAGGTACAAAAACTAAACAAAAACTAAAATGAAGCTAGAGCAATTTGGTCTGTGTAATTCCACGATGGAATGAAAATTTAACCATCATGAATTTTTTATTTGAATGATATAAATAGAATGATACAGACATCGCACTAAACTTTTGAAAAAAACTATTTTTCATTAATCAAGGGGGGGGGGGGGGGGGTACTAAAATACATGATAAATCCATTTTCAAAAAATGTTTGATTCCCCTCTCCCAGTTGTCTTAGTGACTGATTAAATGACCTGACTCCAAACTTTTTTTTACATTCTTGGACATGATTTTCTTTATTTTTTTCCTCTTCTATGTTGACATTTTCTGGAATGAATTAAATTTCCTCACCTACCTACCTACCCAATAATTTTTCCCTAAGTCCGAGAGGGGAAGCAAACATTTTTATATTAATTAAAGATGGTTGAAGGGGAAAAATGCTACATGTACACTGCAACACACAATGAAATAAATATATGACATGTATATACACTGGTGTTTTGCTTGTAAATATTTTACTTTGGTAGGACAACCAAGAATGAAATGATATTAAAATAAAACCAGTTACAAACATACACTTGGTTAAAAAAAGGTCATTATTAAGAAATTTTGGATATTTCACCTAATAAATAAATAGTCATAAAAAATGATTGAACATTTTAAAATTAATGAGTAATTAACTAGTATATGAGTGAATATTATGAAGCTTTTTTCTCCTTGGCAGTGTCTTTATCATATGAAGTATCTTTCTCGGAATCTTTATTCCGTTTGGTTATCTGTTTTCCATATGATGACCCCTTCTCCAGCTGAGTAAATCCAATCATGAACTTAGCCAGTAAATTTACTGAAAGGAAACAAATCCTCTGATTCAATATCATGATATGTATCCTTAGTATTACACATACATGTAGTATTGCATAATTATATGCTTGGGAAGTCACAAAATTACATGACTTTATATAAGGACATAATTACTTAGCCCTAATGAAATCTGATTTTTTTGTCAGAGATATAAGGTATAAATTACATACATGTATGCAAAATATAAAACATATGAAATTTTTTACAATTTATCAGTAAATGCCAGGTAGTTATAAATCTATAAAGTCGTTACTGCAGACAAGAAATTTATGGATGAAATAATAAACATTGTCATTCAACAAATTTTATATGAAACCAGTAGAATGTAAATAACTACCCAGTACCCAAACAAATGAAGTCAACTTACCTGAAACAAATACTAGGACTACAGTAACTTTATGAAGAAGACTTCCATAAAAGAGTACATTGACTAGGTAAAAAAATAATGGCACAAGTGTCACAATGATCCAGAATATATGAACGACTAGGTCAGTATAACGTTTTGGTATTAAGAATCCTGGTCGATCCAGCTCTTTGGTTTGATAAAACTTTTCTACTACTTCATCCTGAAAAACAAATCATATATATCATTCTGAGCACAAGCAGACACTAAAATTACTTCTCAGCACAATTGCTGAATTGAAATACTCTATAACATAGTTTTTTGCCTCTACTATTACGCCAAAATTTGGATTAAAAACTTTTTACATATCAATACTTTCATCATACATGTAAATCAATGTAAATTTGTACATAAACATTTGATAGGTAAAAAAAATGTGCACATCTTAATATTTGATTAATAAATTCTTGCCATGCAGTATTTAATATTTTAGAGACAGATTTTGAACAAATCTCACCAACAATTAAAATTTATACAAAATTTTACACTTTTATAAACAGAATGTATCTCAATTTAACAGTTTCTTATTTTGAGATTCATGACATAGAGATTGGGTTTCAGTGTAAGATGTTTTGATGGCATTTTAATTTGATTTAGTCATATTTCTAGCACACGTAGGAATATTTTGTTCAGTACCTTTTCTTTAAATAGATTCCTCAGCCAATCAGAGAGTTCTTCCTCTGAGTCTGGTAGATCCTTAACCACATGCCGCCTTAACAAAATGATATATACATAATGATAATACAGATACAGCATTCTTCAATGTTTTGTCATTATATAGATTTACTTTCAATTAGTATTCATTTTGGCTTCTTTGAAGGAAATAAACTTGCTTATTTAATATACTGTAGACATACTTTTTTCCACGGGGTCATAATTCCACAGAATCTCAATTTCTGTTTAATCCAAGGGTAGAAAATTACGCAGGTTTTCTAGATTGTCACTAAATGCCTTACATTTATGTCAAGTACACTTGGACAAATTTCTGCGGAAAACTTGTGACCGCGTACATAGCGTAAATTAATACCACGCAGAAAAAAGTACTTCTACAGTATACATATGTACATAATGAACATCAACAATGGAAAAAATGGTGGTAATGGTCATGTCATACTTGATACTAGAATATGTTAGATTAAAAGTATAATCTGTAAGCTATTGTGACATATATATTTCTGGATTTTAAATATTTGTGTAGCTTGTATACCTGGCTCGGATTCTGCTCATTATCTTCTTCCCTTCTAACACGTCCATTAGAGAGGGATACCCCTCATCAAACACCACTGTAGCATCGTACACTGCATTCACTGAAAAACAAACAAAAATGCTTGCTAAGTACATACTCTGTATAATATTACTTGGAATTCTTGTGACTCATTTCTGCAAACACAGTTTGTACTGTAACCATACAAATAATGAATTCAGAGTAAAATTCATGATCCCTTGAACCTTAAAACTTTCAGTCAAAAGTTTGTTTGAAATAACGTTCCAGCATTTGTCATGCTTTTTTCAAAGACAAAGATGGCAAAGATCTAATATTTGTTACCCGGTACATTAAATACTTTCTTTCAAGGCAGGTCAACATCAACAGTGCAACAACAAAAACGTCATCAAGTTTTGTGTCACCAGATTGGACAAATACTGTTCATTTAGTTTCACAGGGGTAATATCAAAGTTTTGTTAAAAGCAAAAAATTGTACAAGATATTGAAGATAAATAGAATTTCTCTTATTGTGTTACACGTGTATTAGATATTGGCTTTATCCAACTCGTTGAAATTGTTTATACATATACATGGTCGGGAAGCCTTGCTAATATTTACATCATTTCAACTTGTTGGATAATGCTTATATCAAATAACACTACCAGTGTACATGTATAGATATCATCTATTTACATTAGGTACATACATTTTCCTTTCAGCTCCTGTATAGAGTAAGCAAAACCCTTTGGCCTTGGTAGAAGATGGTGTTTCATTATTGGGTATCCCTTTTCCTTGGCAACAATTTGGCTGTTTTCCAGTTTCTGGGGAGTTAACCTTGTTCCCTCTGGGAAGAGCAGCAGCTGATTAGAAATGAATGAAAGAGAAATCAAAAATCTCTTTTTACAATCACATTTCAGTATAATATATGAGAGAGTGTGTTGTGTGAAATGCTTTCCTTTTTTAACTAAGAAATAATCAAATCAGAAATTCCTCCTCAATAATGTCATGAGATCTTGCGGAAATGTTCAAAAAAAAATTTATCAATAGCATGAATGTAACTTTTGCCAAAATGACATGGTTTACAACAGTGTTACAAATATTTAATGAAGTATGTGTCATCACTATAGACTACACAAGAGATGTTTGTGAAAAACTTATGCCCCCTCCCTCAAATTATGGTAATTTTTCAAAATTCAAGGGCATATCTCTGTCAAAAATTGCTAAATATAGTACCCAAAACAGAACTTGACCTACCTGGTATATATACTTAGGATAAATCTGTGTAAAAATGAATATATCATTTCAGTATGTGCAACCGCTGTGCAGAAAAGGAGCGAAAACCAGGTGGACTGATCAACAAACAGTAGCAAAGCAATACGAAAGGGGGGGGGGGCATAATATTGTTATCTAATGCATTTAATCCATGATTATTCTCTTACTGACTAAACTGAGTACATTACTTACAGTGACCCAGTAGTCGTCTGGATATTCCATGGCTGTCCGGACTCCATCCTGGATTATCTTTTTATCCTTCGTCCAGTCTCTCTTTAGGAACAGTGACTCCGTGAACCACCAGGCCCAGCCAATCAGAGGAATGAACTGGAGGACCTTCTTTCCGTAGATCTTTGTGGTCTGAAACAGAAAATTGATGTTTTTCTACAGTGTATTGCTGAAAATGGATACTACAGTCAAACCTCGTTATCTCACACTTGTTGGATCTGAGAAAAAACTTAAATATATCAGTGTATTTGAGAAATCAGGGGTAAATACTCAAAGAATAATTATAAGTAGTTGGGACTTCCAACTCACTTCAGGTCTGTATCATTTTCCAGTAAAGAAGTTAATGTTTAAGGTCATCTTTCTTCCATTCACTCATTTTTTTTCTTTAGTGATACAATTGCATTGACATTCACAGGGCAGTTTTAAACTGGTAATTTCAAGCAACTTCAAAATGCCCTACATTACAAAATTTGTTATATATTATCTCTTAACTTGAAAATTATCTGAAGGATTTATAGTCATGTAATACCAAGGAGAGTTATCTCTCTTGTCAGACGCTCAGTAAACCTTAAGCTTACCCCGAGCATTCTCAATCTTTCTGATAGAATCCAGGCCATCAGCCAGTCTATCTCGTATTTGTGGTTCATGATGACCATGATGTGCTCGCGACCTAGATATTTTCTCTCCTCTGGGTCCATGTGTAACACACATTCACAACCTGCCCACCATTGCCCAACACTTGTAAACTCTGATAAAAAATAACAGATATTCTGTAATTTTTAATTCTGTATGAGGAATACTTGTCTAAAAAATTTCAGTTTAAGGGTATGCAATTTCTTAAACAAAGGGTTGCTCCTTCAATGCTCATCTTTCCTACTTGAACATTGAGCAGTCTGCGAGTGAATGGTGCATGTCTTTTGAGTTAAAACATCAATATTGGCAGAGATTACAAATTTGCTGGCAAGGACTACCATATATACTCACCTATGAGTCCGATTTTTGGGAGTTAAACTTTGGTCTAAAACTCTGTGTCCAACTTATAGGCCAGTTATAAAAAGAATGGTATTTTAGCAGTTGAATCCCTCTAATATTATTTTCAAATATACATTCAACTTATAGGCTTACCGACTTATAGGCAAATACCGGTATTATACCGTATATACAGTACCCACAAAATTTATGAAAATTGAACCTCAAGAAAAATATACTGATTCAACAATATTTCCTCCCATTATTATTTATTTCAACTTTCAATTTATATATTCCATGTACTTACGACACCATGAGGCATATGCCAGATAGTAGTTGATTTTTCTGAAGAGGGTTTTGTCAAACGGCCATATCACAAGTGTCAAAAGCTGGATAAAGTTCAGGATAAGTGTGCTGACAAAAAATATGTAGGCAAACAGCAGGAACCAGATAGGCCAACTCTTCCAGTTCCCCATGATGAACCTGTCAAAATAACTTTCTTGAATTTGATATTATTCCCTAATATTGACTAACTTTAACAGCTGCTGATAAAAGTGGCATGACAAAAATAACATCTCTGTACCATGTCAAATATCAGAATAGTTTTCAACAAATATTCGAATTGAAAATTTGTCGCATTTCTCTCTAAATGAAAGCAATGACAAAGCAGTAAGTTAACTTTATAAACTTGGTCCATGATATCTAAACTCACAGGGTCAAATTTTATTGATTCAGATCATCTTCAAGCAAAACATCAATCACCATCAATTCAGATCAATAACTGTCATGATTATCGAAAGTATTTTAAGGTTAATTTTTATTGCACAAGAGAAAATATTTCAGATTGACAAATAGGATATACATTGTATGTTATAGTGTTTTATACATTTGTATTTCAAATATTAAGTTACATAAATAATTTACCAAAAATATACTTTTTTTTGAGAAATTTAAACTTTTTATTTTTAAATTTTAATTGTATTTTTAATCATTTTACGTGCTGTTTCATGACACAGACCTATTTTGGTCTTATTTATAATATACAGGCAAAATATGGCATATGGTGACCAAGCATTTATACGTAATGGAATTGCAATATATTATACATTTATTGCATGATAGTGAGGGAAATATGAAGACTTATTCAGCCAAGAAAATCATATTCCCCGAGGGCTTCGCCCGAGGGGAATATGATATTTCTTGGCTGAATAAGTCTTCATGTTTCCCGAACATTCATGCAATGAATTGTTTATTATACCGAAACAAGCAAAGCCTTTGAAATAAACATAAACTTTCAAATTCGGCACCACTTTCATTGTTAACGTAAAGTTACTATAAAACCCTTTGTTCAACACATTGTCATCAGTTTTGTGACGTCAACCAGGCTATTGTGACGTCTACTACTCTCGGGAGTTTTCGTTCAACGAACGAGAACTATATTGCGGGAAAAAATTCACTAGGTGTTCCGAAGAGGTGGAATATGATGAAAAGCGTGCCG
>NW_026923775.1:205000-223298 GCF_032062105.1 Saccostrea cuccullata | reverse complement strand
TGTAGATAAATTATCGTAGATGACATAGGCAGAAACAGTTTGCCACTGCCTTTCTTTGAAAGTGTAAATGAGCGCGATTCTAATGGAGGGGTGGTACTTCGTGTAATTTAGAGTTAGATACCTTGTGTTATCATTATACTATGGATCAAAAATTTATTACAGTTACAAGTGCCTGTGAGTTTAATATATCATTAATATCAAACACTTTTATATTAGAAATCCGGAAATTTGTTATCTGTTTAAAAAGTGTCAACATTTTAGTCACCTCTGTTTTCCGGATTCCTCTCCCATTTTTCATGCATCAGTGAAGTAGAAAGTTTGGTGATGAAAGTGTCTGAGTCTCATTTTATAAAAATTTAATTAATTTATTTCTATTTATGCTAAATAAATTTAATTTTTGACATAAAAGCGTTTTCCTTTGAGGTGATTTTAGCCAGTTATTCCACATGGCCGCCATATTGTAGGGCAGCATCCCCAGATGATCCCTTCATAATCCAACCATGTTCAATTTATTATACTGGTTACTGAGATAAGATAACGCTATTTTTCTTATGAATATACGTTTGTCAAAAAATCTATTAATTCACAATTTTAAGATGGTAAATGTATCCCCCCATATATTTCTTGCATGTATATTTTTAAAAATTAGTTGCTTAAAGAGAAAAAAATCATTACTTTGCCCAACAAGATAGCGGCTAACGGGGATAACTGTGAGGCAAATACGTCATAGGAACACGGTCTATTATCATTTATTGAAGTACCACAGGAGTTCGCGTACCTATCAATTTTACCGAAATTTTCAGTAAATTAAAAAAAAAAACGTAATAAGTATAATAATAATACAAGGAGTGCAACGCATTTTAGGTCACCTGGGAACCCCTCGCTTAATATCAAGGCTGTCGCGCAATTAATCTTCAATCGAAAATTATAAAACACAAACCAATCTTTTTGGAAGGGACCATTCTTTATGGCTCTTAATGCATATGATTTCAAACGCATGTTTTACAGCAGCAGCGGTGACATTTCTCCCCAACTTCACTCAAATATCCGTTGTCCGCGACGCCATGACGTGACGTCACGGGCGCGTCCATTTACCCAAAATGAAACAAAACTACCTGAAATGCTAATCTAGATGATTGAGGTCATATGCGAAAAGAAACCAGAGACAAGTTAGTAGACATTCAACAAAATTTAAAACGGGGAGGTACAAGTACTTGTACTCGTATCTAAACGTAATATCGTTATCTCTAGTTAATTGTGTATGATTGTTTGTTTTTGTTCCTTTTGGGTAAATGGACCGCCCGTGACGTCACGTCATAGCGTCGCGGACAACGGTTGCACGCCTTCTGTTATTATTATCGGTATTACGTATCTTTTTTTATTTACCGAAAATTTCGGCAAAATTGATAGGTACGCGAACTCCTGTGGAAGTACTAACATTTATTTTGCTCTATGAGTCCTTTTAAGTTCGATTGAGACAGATTATCTTCAGACATGTATGGTGACATACACATTAAAAATGCGTTAGATTAAAGTAGGGAAGGAAAGACTAGTGTTAAAACAACTACTAGTATTTAGTGGAAGAAGTTGCTATTATTAGAGTTTAATATTAATAATTATTGACTGTGAAAATTGTTATATTTTAAAGCGAAAATACGGAAGGTCAAGTGAAGGAGACAAGGCCAAAGGGTCGAAGGAAGGAGAATAAGGACGAGAGTACAAGTCTCGCGTCAGAAGCAGATGTTGTTGCTGACATCCTAGTCCCGGTAGTTTCAGCAGCTTCAGGCTTACATCAGGATCACCAAACGGCCCTATTGCCCCAAACAAGCACTGTAAATTCAGATACATCAGACCCCTCACGCCTCAGGTAATGCAATAGGGACCATTACAAATACGGAGGACTGTATTCCACCCCAAATAAATTCTGTGCAGTTTTCACTGGGTCAGTTCCCAGGCGCGGATCTACAATTTTTTCAAGGAGGGGGGGGTTGAAAAAGAAGAGTTATTATTACGCAAGTTTTACATATATATGTCATAGCTTTATATTTCCCACAAAACGAATGAGACAATTCTTGGGTTCTTCAATTATATATACTACCGGTCACGGTAGCCTAGTGGCACAGGCTTCAGAACCGGGGGGGGGGGGGGGCTCCCCAAACTTTTTTCCAGCAAATCTTACATATATATTATATAGGCATTGAAATTGGGGTTTACATTTTTTTGCTGGTTTAGCCTTCCCTTTCAATTAGCCCCCCTTTCAATTTGCGTCCAACGCGTATGAGTGGTAGAGCGTTCGTGATCTTCGATCTCATTCGCAGCGCCGCGTCATACCTAAGACGTAAACATTATTAGTTATGTAGACACTTAGAGGGGTAATACGGAAATATGTGGGGTCCTTGAAAAAATCCATATTGGGCGAGGCGTAAGCCGAGCCCAATATGTATTTTTTCAAGGACCCCACATATTTCTGTATTACCCCTCCAAGTGTCTACATAACAAATTTATCCTGCCGATGATTCTCTAAAAGACTGAATATTTATAGTATCTAGATCTATATAAACCGCTTTCACTGAGCGTCCAAGCAAGACGTTTTGTATCCATTGTTGTCGTCAGACGCATTGTGACGTCAGTTATGAAGCTCCATGCGGGTCACGTGAAAGCAGTATATTGATGATGTGCAGATGGTAAATTTTTAATATATGGTGGGTAGGTCACGTGGAAGGGGCTCATAAGCAATGTGAGGTGGGTAGGCAACATAACATCGTTTCATGCGGTATTGCTCTCGGCCAATGAAATTTCACGATTTTTATCAGAGGCAGGATAAAGGTAGTGACAGCTCCTTCGCCAAGCGTTCGGCACTAGAAGTGAAAGTTACGGGTCTTTCGGGTAAGATCTTAAAAACGTAGATCCCGTTTCACGGTTAAAGAACCCTCACTGCTCAAAGGCCCTGAGTGCCGAGTATCGGTCAAAATTTGAAGCTCTTCACCGGCACCGGTGATGTCTCCATACGAGTGACAAATTCTCGAGAGGAACTTTAACCAATATACAATCAATCAATATTGTATATACTGATAGTGAAGGGTCAAGTCAAATGGGATGTGGATATTATTATGAGGGAAGTGGATGTATTACCAATGGCCGAGTAGTTGGAAAAATCAGTCGATAATGAGAGACATTACTTTTTAAAAATTGGTGCCTATAGTACTGTCACTGTTGGTTTAGGAAGAATTTTCAAGTGGAAGCAAGTGCAAAGTAGCGTTAGTGGCCACCCTAAAATCACAGTCTTCAAAATCTTAAAGAATATGTACATTGTTAAGCGTCCCTTTCGAGAATTTTTCACTAATATGGAGACGCCACCACTAGCTGTGGAGAGCTGCAAATTTTGTCCTTCACTTGGCACTCAGGGTCATTGAGCAGAGAGGGATCTTTTTCGTGCCAGCACCTACATGTACTGCGAAACTTGACCTCGGTTTATCCAGTCTCATCCAAAGAAATAGTCTCCGCGTCAAATAGTAGGATTCGAACCCGCGACGCAAGGAGCAGCTGACGTTCTATCCAATGCGCCACGCGGGCGACCTCAAGAACAATGTAATTACAAGTAGAGCTTTTCTAAAAAGCTTAACGTCTTTAGCAACATCCTTAAACGGTAAACTGATCTACACCTATAGCTATCAGGCCGTATAATTCTTTGAATTTCTTGAGATTTTGTATTGCTACATTAGCTTTTTACTGGCATTAGCCCAACTACGATTGTCGCTCAGTCATCTCCGTAAACTTTGACCGAGAGCTTTTGGCAAACCTCGGCTGATTCCGTTACCTTCTTCAAACAAGAAGGGGAAAGAATAATAACAAATGTTAAAGCCTGCAAGCAATAAAAATCAAATTTATTTACAAAGAAATTAAAAAGACCTTTTAAGTTATTGATTGCTATAAAAAATATCATGTTATTAAGAATTTAATTAATGCTGATTTTGTTGTTCGTTTTGTCAATTTTGTTAAAGATTGAAAATCTTGCAAAATTGTTAAGTCGTACGATAATTAGATCATCAGAAAGTTATCTCCCTTGCCTTGAACAGCATTTCAACCAATGAAATAATTGAAAATTTTCTCATCATGCAATTTCTACCAATCACAAAAGAGAGGAAGTGCATAGTCCGAAGACTGTAAAAAACTTCAACTATATAATACCGTCTTCCAAGGAAGACGGTAATTAAGAAAACTGGCTTACTTGTAATGAAATATAACATAACAGTGAAAACTAAACATATAGCAGGTTTAGACAATTGTATAGCTGATGCAGTTTCTAGCAAGCAGTGGAAGCGATTTCGGGAGCTTGCTCCAGGAGTCAGAGAGGATCCAGATCCAATACCAGCAACATTTCACATGTTCTTAGAAGTGAGGCCATGCAATAATGCAGCAAACTCTACAAATATTCTTTCTTCATACATATCAGGAATTTTAGCATTTGAAAAATTTAGAGTGCATGCAAACCCAGTTGCCTTGTAGTTGACCTCCCCCATTCAAGATTTTGTAAACTTTATAGCTTATATACTCAGATGAGTGATGTGGCCCCGTGGCTTCTTGTTATTAGCATCGATGTTTTATTAGATAGTGCTGTAGTTTCCATCATTAAAATATATAACGAGCCATTACCAGTAAATTTCACTCTAAATATTTAAGCAGTATGTGAATACCTCTTAGATCTATCAAATACGGGTGACTTGTTAGTCTCTCAGAAAAAAACCAACGGGGGTATTTGTCTATTTTGAATTATTCTAGTTTACATTGTTATCTTCTCCATAGCCACTGGGATGTTCTTCATCAAGGACTGTGGGCCTCATGTTAATTCCAAGGCATTCTTTTTAGCTTGGATTTTTCTAATACTGGCTCTGCAGAAACTGCATGACACAGGATTCCAACAACTGGGATATGCAGCCTGAAGCTGCTTTATTTTGTATCAGACAGGCGAAGTCAAATTACAAAGTCGTCACCATATGAGATTGCATTTGATAAAGAGCCAACCTTCCCATCAGAATTAAACCTAAATGAAAGCATCAATCCAAACAAGGCAACAGAGGCACTTGTAAATAACCTGAACAGCTTTAGGCAAACACTGCGAGATATTGTCCACGAAAAATCAAGACTGCATAATGTAGGAAGAAAGAGGCACTACAGAGAAAAGCTACAACAAGGCTAAAGTTCAATCCAGGAGATATTGTATACCACAGGAACTGTCGAAAACTGCAGCGGAAGCAATCCAAGATCAAGGAGTTGAACTGGATAGGGCCATACACAATTGATTCCATTTCAAAGAGTGGTGGTGCAGTTCTGAAAGATAAATCTGGATCAAGGCTTTAAAGGAAATGCAGTACTGCGAATTTGAAACTGCAGAGGGAAAGGCCTGGACATTTGCAGCCGAAAAGGAAACCTGAACATTCCAAGACAGCACCAAGCACCGACCCCACGAAGGCTATCTGGAACGTACACCTGGAGACCGCTGAGGGCATCTTGGGGCCCACTCAGGACACTACCGACCAGCCTCTCGAGGAGGCCTCTAAAATGTTTACCCTTGCCACCACAAAGAAGACTCTTAGATGGAAAAGGTAACACGAACAAGAACCTAGCAGCACCACAGAGTCGACCCAAGCCAAAGTTAAGAGAGATAAGATAAGTAACCAACAGGGAACTACAAGCAACAAAGAACCCTCTTGTGAGATTTCTTTCTCACTAGACTCATATGACGACATTCAGCAAAGAATAACAGAGGTTGACGCGGCGCCGCGAACGAAAATCGAACCCGGGCCTCCAGATCACGAAGCGAACGCTCTACCACCAGGCTACCGTGACCGCTGAAAGTCGAATTGAAGGCCACAGCAAGTTTTTTTTTCACAAATTAGATTTGAACAAAGTCTACTTCATGTGAATAATAATAGAAAAAATAGGTCTGCGAATTTTGGGGCGCAGTTGGTACCCATCGGAATTCCAATAGACTGTTTGAAAACCAGGTCTCTCAAAACCACAAAGATACGTGTGCATTGTCAACCAGAAACTCAAGCGTGTGATCAATCAATCAGCTGGCATGATAATCTGCATTAACGCCGAAGGTATTTCTGCATAAAATTATCACGCGAGTAAATGTTTACTCATTATATAATCATCATAAGACCAAAAAAAGGAAAATAATTTTTTGTATTCACACTAAAACCCGATACTTGATTCAATAAGAAAAAAAAATCAATATGTCACTATCCTTGCCATGTGTATAACTACGCAACACGCAAAAAAGCATGCAGATCTGTAAATTCTGAGCAAATCGCTTTATTAGGTTATAAAGCCAATACCTTGTTTGTAGTTTTTATCACAGAGAAAGACATTGGTAGATATATATATATCTATATGTGGACTAGACGTATGCAAGTCGTTTCAATTTAAAGTCCCCACAGTGAATCTTGCAGGTGATCTCAAACAACCAGTTAAAGTTTAAGAAAAAGGGGATGGATTCAATTTTTCCATCCTCAATTTCAACTACATTTCCTCTATAACCTGTATATAGAATTGAAATCACCCAGTTAACTCTGTACACACCAGACACTTCAGAACCTTTTAAATTATATAGTGTATCTGTACCCAGGGGTCCGTGTTTTGACCTGTTCACTCTTTATACATATAAAGAATTTGTATCTATCTCTCATCTTCACTTTTTCAAATCAACTCTTTTGTCAAGTATTCACATTTAATAAATATGGGTTCTAGCAGTTAAGGAAACAAATTCGTTCCAAGTATTTATCGAAAGAGGCATGTCTGTAAAGAAGATATAATTAACATTACAATGAGAATATTATAGGAACTCATTACATCGACACCCAATTTCAAGTAAATTATAGAAACACTTTTGTCTCCTTCCTTTCCAAAAGCGAGGGGACATTCAATCAAATTCATCTGTCATTCTGTCCGTCTGTGACAAAAGAAATCATAACTTTTGAATGAGAAAAGAATGGACCTAATGTAATGTAATGTAATGTAACGAAACATTCATGTTTCATATGTACATTACCTTTTGCAAGACCTATCAAAATATTCTATGAATTTTGACCTTTTGGCTGAAAGTTTTACCCTTTTTGAAAAAAGTTACTCTAAATTAGTCATAACTTTCGAAATTGAAAAGATATGGTTTTCATATTAAAATTGTATATTACCCGTGTAAAGACCATTCTAAATAAGCCATCATTTTTAAAAACTTTTTACCTTAACCTTGAACTTTGACCTGTCTTTCAGAAATGTGATCTTTCCATAATATCTTTGGATCTTTAAAAGTTAATCCTTCATATTTGACATGTTCATTGCCTATGACAAGATATTTCGTACTATGATTTTTGATCCCTTGACCTTCATGTTCGATCTAATTTTTAAAAACAAATTAACTTTAAGTGATTACTTTTGATTGACATATACATGTATAAGGGTGTTCGTATTTGACCCACTAAGACACCGAAAGCGTGGAAAATATGATATATTCAATTTTTATGCACCAACATAAAGTCAGGTTATTATGTGCGTACGTATTGCGATATGTTTGTTTACTTTGTCAGACAAAAAAAGCATGTGATCATGGATCAAAACAGGATTTTAAAATATACAATGAACAATAACAGAATGCTATTCCATGAAAATAATTAAATATGCATAGATTGTGATGGACGTGTTTTCCATCAGAGGTGCTAGGAAATATTTTAAATTCACTTTGATTTTCACTGCTCGGAGAACTGTTTTTCGTATTTTGAACCTTTGAGAACTCAATATGATAGAAACCAGTTAAGCATAATGAATTAATATGTAACAAGTAAAATAAGTTTTAAACAAATCACATGACCATCTATAAATTAACCAACCATTTAAAAATTGATCCTATTTTCTGCTTTATATGGATGACTTAATTTTTTGTGTGTTTAGTGCTGAAAGGTGTGCTTATTCCTGGTTGTTTTTCAAATGTTGGATTTGTTGTGTTTGTATTGACTTACATGTTTTCCCTCTATCTATTACACATTCATGAATATGAAAGGGTGAAGAAATGTTAAAACCATGTTCCTTCTGTTATTCCAAACCGCTTTGAGAAATTGATGACTTCAGATTTCACATTTTGTCTTACCTTTAAAGGTAACACAAATCTTTTTTACGTCGCCCGCGTGGCGCAGTGGTTAGAGCGTCTGCTCTAGTGTCGCGAAGTAAGGAGTCAATCCTTACGTCGCGGGTACGAATCCCATTGTGGGACGTGGATACCGGTCCTTCGGATGAGACCGTATAAACCGAGGTCCCGTGTCGCAATAGGTGCCTCCACCGGCAAGTGGTGGCCTCTCCATATGAGTTAAAAATTCTCGTGAGTGACGTTAAACAACATACGAGTACAATCAATCAAATACATTTACTATTTTCTTGAATTCAAAACCAGAAAAGCGTATTTTCTCAATGTCGTAAACCGTTATTCGTAAGGAATGTTGATATCTTTGGTTCGTCACATTTTAGTTTATTTAATCATGGTTTAGAATTAGGTTTAAGATGTTCACAAGTAAGAATGAATATGTTTTGTTCATTGATTATCAGTCTTTCATTATAGATTTTAAAATTGTTTTTGCATGATTGTTTTCTTGTAAAATAAAGTTCAAAATAAAAGCAGTAGATCAACAAATACAGTCAAATGTATAATTTTTACAAGTATTAAAGAATTTTACGAGTGGTACAGAATTTAATGAGAAGTAAAGAATTTTTTTCATCTTTTAACATTAAGTTCTACATTATTGCAACAAATTGTTATTTGTTTAATTTATACACAGTGTTCATCTTAATTCATTTTTGGAAGCATTAACGTCATGAAGCAACATGTATGCAATGTAAGGTATCAAGTACATTTAATATACTCAAAACTGATAATTATTTTAGTTACTCTCCATGTGGGATGAAAAAGAATAAAAGAATTTTTTAAAATCTGCTGAACGAAAGAGGAAAGATTAAATCTGTTATATTTATTACTCCATGAGAATCTTGAATTCAAAATATAGAGGAATATAAGTAGCTTATACATTTAGTACTACATACATGAATTTTCTTTTTAATGATATATGAAATAGTATATTATATGTTATATCATTTTTCTTATTTGTTTTATGTGGTAATATATTTAAGTAATAGTGTTCCATATAGGATATTGCTAAAATTTATTACATATGTAATATGTTAAATTAAAAGAATTTAAATGAATTGATAATTGTGTGTAAAATATCAAGATTTAAAATGAAAAATAGGAAGCAAAAACTGATGTAACCCTTTCATTGGAAAATATATCAAAAGCACATAAGACTCAGAAAAATTTTTTTTTTAATAAGTCTGTATATTTTATGTGAAAAAAAAGTGGAGAGAAAAAATTAAATTTCTTTGTAATTGACAGTTCATGTCTATTATTTCACACCAGAAATTTTCAGAACTGCATTTGCAATTATATACATGTATGTCTGAGTTATCCATGAAATAAAATATCTTTTGCTTTTAATTGTATAAAGTAATGCGTTAAATGTTAGATAAAATACAAAGAAATCGTGGATGAAATATTGCAAGTGAACAATTGTCATGTTCATCACGTTGGATCGGGTATCTAGGAGGTGAGTATATCCCTACTGAATGTTCAGAATCACTGTAAGCTTACTGTTTGGATCATAATTTTAAGCCAATAAATCCGTGGTCAAAATAAGTGTGAAAGCAATTGCCCGATCGACAGATGGTACATATTATTTCGGTCAAAACACGATCAAACTAGTATAGTGGTTGTATTTGCAAACAAGGTCATTTTATCAATTATAGAATTTGCAAAATGCGGACTATAAAAGAGATAGTTGAAAACGATATACAATAATTTTGTAACATCAACTTGTAAATCAGAGGCTTCTATAAACAATTCTCATTATCGATTACTGATGACATTAATTACTTGCACTTTTTCATGATTGGAGATTTCCGTAAATCTAAGGAAACAGGAAACCACAAATTATGAAAGTTTCATCTGAAAATGGTGGCCCATTATCATCTATATTACGTTGATGCATGTGTAAAGAAAGCTATAAACACAATACTTACCACACAAGTAATAGACAGCATGCATTTAAGGCAGTATTTTATGACAATTTTCTGACTGACAAGTGACCTCCCTATTTTTATGATAATCTATATTCAAAGGTAAGAACTTTTGTTTCGCGTATTTTTATTTATAAACGCATTAAATCTTCAACACACAGTTAAACGGTAACCTAATTAAATTGCACGATAGGCAAATGTTCCTACTCCTTCTCGACGAATCCATGTTTTTCTTGAAATGCCTGAAACGATATTTAAAGTTAAAAATATATTTATTAAAATTATTATAATTTATATTTTAAAATACAATACGACATAGGAAGACCGATGAATGATTGAACAATGGTTTGCTATAATAATAATTAATAAAATTAGCATTTTTCTATAGGACACGGGGAATAACCCAACATATCAGCAAGTTGAACAAGAATTGTTCCATTGAGATATTTTGGTACTTTGAAAAAAGATGAAACTGTCTTGTACAATTCATCGATATATGGTAATTTTTACACAAATATTGTAAGAAAATCGTTTCTATTTATTTTCGATATATATATTTTGTATTGTTCATATCATGACAACGGTTTATTTTCAACAAAACTTGATGGTTTACATCTTAGACTTGAAATATGTGTGAAAAGTTCAACCAGTATGTTCAAATTATTTAACTGCCCTACTAACGGCTAATTACATGCATTTATTTTACACCTAAATAGCATGTATCAAAATTACTATTGTTCCATTGGCTAAGAAATAGAAATGACATGTATTAAAAGAAAACCTTGACTATTTCTTAAGCTTGAAATATAATACTTTTGACAGTCATTCCATTTGTTGTACTTAATTATTCAGAGTATCCTACAGCATAAGTGACAAAAGAAACTAATGTAATGAGAAAAGAGAAAATATTGAAGTGTGATCGAATTCCAAAAATTTACCAGAAAAACACACGAGATATACAGCCTTTGACACTTATGCAAAAGAAAAATATTTAACGACAGTGCCATGTATTTTTGTAAAATCTGGCGTTTTTACAATTTATCTATTATATATTGATAATGATAATAGATCATATTGCGCTGGGTTTTTTTTTTATTTAATTTTAAATTTGCACCTTCATGTATCTGTCATATTAAATCTGTTTTATATTTTGGAATTTTTTTACAGACTGTAGACGATAAGAGCCAACAAACAGCTAAATTGTGTGACAAACAAGATGACCAGCTTTTTTCCATCGTCATTTTCCCTTTAAATGTACTTATTTTCCACTATCACCTGCTTAATGGTATGATTTTCATGTCTCCGAACTCATTCGCTACTCAAGAGCTTGGTTTAAGAACGGTCATTTTTTAAGGGAGGCATGCTACTCACTGATAAGTTGACGTTACAGGGATTTTAGCAGTGCCGTTTAAAGTCGGCATGTTGTAAATTCTATTGGTCGATATAACCTCGTTATCAACTACGACATATCAGTAGATCGAATTTGTGCAGACTTTCATACACATTGTTGGGCCGTAGTTTTTTCCTAAACAGATTTGTCTTTCTGATCAATAAACATTGGACCCACGCCAGGGGTGATCAATCAACAGGAGATGCTTACTCCTCCAAGAGACAAGACCTCGGGGTCATTAAACTTAGATGAGCTCACTTTTGATCTCAGTCTCTCTTTTCCCAAAGGAACTAATAGTAGAAAATTGAGACCGAAATCCAAAGTGAGCTTGTCCAAGTTTTATGGCCTTCAGGCCTGATTCTACATGTATCTCTGGGATATCCAGGGGTCAGTGTTATATGCTTTCCTCAGATTTGTATTGTTTATACTAGATTTCAGGTCGATAACTGTTCGTTTTCCTTGCCTTCTACAAAATTATACCAATCAAGGTATTTACAACTGCACAAAAAATTTAAATGTAACCTAAATCACCATTTCCTACACTGAAGAGATGTTAGAAAATATTTAGTTTACCGGTATCTTCTTTATAAAACAAGCTTACCACAGATTGTTTTTGCTGATAAGAGGCCCACGGGCCTTAGAGGTCACCCGAGTATCATGTAAAAACTTTCCAACAATTTTATTTGGTTCGTGTTTTAAACCAGAGGCCATGAAATTCACAATATTGAAAGAGGCACCATTGCTTATCATAATTATACACTTCGCATGCTTACTCCAGAGTTAGATTAGAGTAACAAACAGAAAATGCTTTTCCACTTTATAACCAGTTGTGCATCCCACCCTATAGGAACCACTGACCCTGGGGCCACATATTTCAAAATTTTGGAAATTTTATTTTATCACCAATGGTTGGTTAATACCAAAGAGCGGATTTCAAAGCATTAATTTATTTTCAAACTATGTAACCAACCAACACCCCCCTCACCCAGGGGGCATACAATTACTGGATGCACCTTTCATCATCTTAAAGGACTTAGCGCATGGTTCTCAATTATTAAAAATTTAATGCATATACCTTCCTTCTGACTACACTTTATAAATTTTCTGTTTGCATTGTTGACAAACTGCAGTAATTAAGAAAATAATCAGCTCAAATGTAACCTCCGATTTGGAAGAAAAAAAGTTAATGAGTTTGCGGGTCACGTGGTCTTGTGACGTCAAAGGCGACAATACCGATCATCTGTTCACGTTATTCTTACCAAACCCCTACCCGACTTTTCTAATTATGGACGACCAAATTGCTGATATTGTTGACATCCCTGATAGGTTAGATATTCAACCATATATGTTCGAGCCGTTAGCAGCTGAAAATCTACAAAATCAACAAGAGAACAGCGAAGAAAGTGAGGAAGACGAGGGCAACGACGAGGAGACTCGCCTCGGAAATACAGCATGGTTTGTCATATTTCGTTCGTATAACCTTATTTTTCTCATTAATCTATCGTCATAATATACGAATATTTTTTTTTTTCTTAGAATAAAGATATAACATTTTGAATCTAGTATTAAAGTACGATTTTGAATAACTAGAAAATACGCATCATAGAGAGAGAGAGATGGAGAGAGAGATAGTAGTAGTAGTACCGGTATTTATTTGGTGTCATGTCATCATACATAAAACAAATACACATACACAGATGGACAAATACGGTAATCAAAATCGGAATACGATGTTATTCTAAATTACTGAACTTTTTTTTATCATTATCCTAATAAATCAAACCATTTTCTCAAATCCCATAAAGGAGGAGGGTGGGGGTCAATAAAGAATGTGAGCACATTTTTCAAAATGATTATGTGTAAATTTAAAAATTCAGGAGGTATGTCATTTATAAGAAATAAATAAGCGACTTCTGCTTCTGGCCTTTTAATTTTAGCTACTTTTTGATTGTTTAATCCTAATCTATTTTTATAAGAATTACATGCATTTGTTTCAGGTGCGAATGTGGCTTTTGCGAGGTCATGAGGACCAGTATTGAATGCATTTGCTGTGCAGAAGTTTCACTCATTCAAAGAATCTGCCAGGACTGCAACCTAGAATGCATCACACAACACCAAACCTTTATTGACAACTGCCTCAATGAGAGGGTATTAGAGGTCAGCCTGCATGAATACATCCAAATGGAGGGGCCTCTTGATGATAATGAGCCAATGAACGAGTAAGAATTAAAACTGTTCATACAAGCATAACTATTTCTAATTCATGGCAAGGAAGAAAATATTTATCTTAATTGCATATGTATCAAACTTCAGTGTGCAAAGTTTTAAAAAAAAATCATATATTTTATTTAACTATGGATCATAATATTTTAATAAGCAAACTTACATTCAAAATTACATTTAATGGAAAAATAAATTTTATAAATTTCAATTAATTAACATGATTTACATTGTTTAAAAGAAGAATTAATTATAACAATACAATCAGTTTAAAAATCATTCAATAATTCATATCAATTTGCAGAGTTCTTCGTCACATTGCATACAGGAGGTTTGTATTCTGGGTCTGGCATAGGCTTGGTCGCGGCAACCGAAAGGTACTACCATCTTGTGTTGTCAACAAGATTCGTGATAGGTTTCCTTCAGAATACTACACCGGATTCCAGTACCCTCGACCAGTATAAGTCCATCACCTAGCGAATCTGGTGCGCCTTGACATAATCAGCTGTTGTTTGTTGACTGCAGCATATGAAGAGGTCAAAGGTGGTGGCTGATACCCTAGAGATACACGCGCATCTGAAGAAGCCGTTGAATATGAAGGGAACTTTCTCCGACGCTCCACCAAATTCATCCTCAACAGATCAACATAATCTGCAGTTGTTAAAGTTAATGTTAACATTTAACAATCATAAGTTTCTAAAACAATGAAATAACTTTGATATTTGATATTACACGTTGATATCACTAAAAAATTATATAAATTTGGTTTTAATAAATTTTTCTATCTTAATTATTATATTTGTGTTTGGTTATATAAAGAATTTCTTATCTAAAAAAATATAACATACCATAAGTGATTTGAGTTTTGTGTGGTTTGACTACAGCATGCTCCCCTTTCTTTGCCTTAGGATAACTAAGCTGCCATTGGGCTTCACCTGCTCTTGTGGAGGCTTGGTGTCTCCTTCCATTTTCATTAAAGTGTAGTGATGCTACACAGAGCCTAAAATAATTCATAATTCAGATATTTAAAACTTTATGGGTTCATTTTTATGATCAAAATAAATTCTTTTAAAATCAAAAGAAAATGATTCATTTGTTCATGCTTTATGTTTATAAATATCGTACCTGGCCATCATTGCAGGATAAAAAAAGTGTGTATTCTTTGGGGCAAAACTGTTGACCACACTATGGTAAACCTCCAGTCCATACGTCTGATGAAGGGGGGATAACTTGCCAATGTCCTTCAACAGAAATTTACTCTCCACCACTTCTCGAAAAAGTTTGTGGGCCCTTGAACCTATGGGAAACAATAGTCAGTCATTGATAACTTAAAATAAGATAAGTTTTATTATAGAAATTGGACATTACTTTTATTATACACATTGTACAACTATTTAAATAGTTCAGTAGTTTCATAGAGTGACCTAAAGATGTGATAAAATTTGATGTACGGTAATACCTTCTTTAAGCCAAAGCTTATCTTCAGCCAATACCCCATGTTCACAACTATCATGTTTGTTAGCGATATGTTGAGTCAGGGATGCCCACTTCTGCTCCTTGAGTTCCCCATTTTCCCCGCTAGAGACAGCCACCCAGTAACAGTGGTTGACTGCACTTTTGACCCATGGCCTGATGTTCTGACAATCTTTCTTTTTGGCTGCAGCTTCTAACTTCTTTGAGACTCCTGCATATTAAAAATTTAGTAGTTTTATAAAAATGTCAAAATTTTAACTTGCATTTTAATCAAAATAACTTTAAGAAATATACCTTTAGCCATGTGCCACACATCAAAGAAATGGTTTTTGTCTGGGTGTTCTGTCCTCATGTATTTCTTCACCATACCGTGTCTGTCTGTAACCAGGGTTCGGACATGAAGTCCTGCATCACCAAGTCTACGAAGACTGCGTTTCAAACCCTCCAACTCCATATGAGTAGACCCAGCAACTTCGTTACTCTAAATGCAATAAAAAAAAATTTATTATGAATGAATATTAGATTACATATACATGTATTCATAAAGGCAATTATGTTAATTGGGGGGGGGGGCATTGCAATAATATGACAATAATTTCATGTAGTGACATAAAAATGATAGACAAACAACATTTATATTTTACATATTAAATAGTTACACATAAGCATGATGTGTGTGTACCTGAACCAATTGAAAATCCATGACTTTTCCTGTCTCCAAATCCATGAGTGTGTAGGATCCAAACTTTGCTGAGAATCCAGGGGAATCACACCTAGCATCACCTCCAAGTGTTAGGATCTTTCCTTCACTGTTTCGAAGAAGCTCTTCCTGATGAAAATCCCAAGTAAAAAGTGAGGCTGGAATCACATAGGCAGTCTGAATCCGGTTAAAGGTTGATGTTGACATCATGGTGAGTTTCAAATGTCTAAATAGACGCAAGCTCTTGGATACATTGGATCCACTAAACACTATGGCACTAGCTACAAGAATATTAGACCATGGCATTCCATAATGACACTGCTGGCTCTCCCACTGGGAAGAGTGTCCATTAGGGCAAGTGGAAAGTGTCCCTATCATAGTTCCTCTTGTGAACTGCAACACAGAATTACATACACCATCACAAGAGCCACATTTCTGTAACAGCTGGGCTAAGCACGATTCGGATACCAAAAACTGTCGCTCTTCCTCTGGTGGGACATCTGTGCGTAATGGACAAGTGACATGCATATCCTGGGTATCCTCGATCTCCTCATCACTCGAGATGTCATCATCCAGCGGATCATAATCTGGGTCATGTGTATTCTGGCTGTCTTCTTCCTCATCATCACTCGCTGAGTCTGAGTCGTAAGGATCCTGGGGGGTGAGATCTGGCAAAGTTGCTAAGCCTGCAGCCACTCGCAATGAGACACCATCACATAGACTGGAGCATTGGACTCTAGTGGACACAGTCTGAACACTTGATGACATAGGAAGGGAGACCTGGATTCTTCTAGTTCTCTGGGGAACCTGAATAGATGCCTGACACTTCTTGGATTGAGTCACTGCAGCAATAGGGGTGTTGATAGTGGATGTTTCCTTCTCTGGGACTGTGGTCTCTGCTCCGGGATCGGAAGCAGTCTCCGGTAATGGTTGTGGATCTGGGGGGTAGTGCTGGGTTGATGTGTCCTCCACGTTTCGTGGCTCTAATTCTTGTAGGACATTTAGGCAGGGAATCTGAGAACATTTTTGTTACTTTTAATATTGACACAAAATACACATAATATGACATGGAGTATCTGATGTACAGATATTAATATAAGCCCATAATTTTTTTTTTTCATGTTATCACACCCTTTACATGACTGAATTTGTTCAATTTTTAAATTGACTTTTTTTTCAAATTATTTATTAACATGTGTATATATTTATTTTATTTTGATTATTAATTATTCAATCTCATTCATAGAAAACAATTCATCTATTCTCATTTAGGGAAAATATTGTTCATTTTCCTGCATTGCTACAGAGACATATGTCTCTGATTGCTATCACATTTATTTTCCCTCGTATATAAAAAAAAAAAAAAACAAATTTTACTAGTGCAAGTGCACTCATGAGACGAGGACTCAGTCTGGATATTTTTTCAAGACTTGCTGAACTTTTGCTATATTATTTAATAAATAATTTAATAATTAATTAAGATATACAAATGTACACTTACATCAGCCCGCTGTCGTTTAATAAAAGCCCCCCGGGGCTTCTTAGACGGGATAACAATGGCGGCGTTCTCATCCTGGGGCTTGATTAGGAGGGGTACATCTGGAACAGCGTCGCTGCGAAGCCGAATCCTGGCATTCGAATACCCATTTACCAACATTCTATCTGGATCCCTTTCTAACTGACACCTAGTGAAATGTTTAGAGCACAATCTACTGTTATTTGTTGGTACGAAGCCTTTCCGCCGACAGTAAAATGTCCAAACTTTTCTCCTTGCAGCATCACTTGGAAAGCTGAAAAAACTTAGTCCGCTCCCCTTTTTCTGAGTGTTTGAACAACCATAGGCAACACAATAAACCATTGTCACTAAGAGTCATCTATTATCATCACATTTGACAAGATAACGGTAATTATTTCATCCAATTAGGAGATTATCCAAACAATGACTGCACAGTTGTTCCACATTTTCTCGCTCGAATTGTCGCCTTTGACGTCACAAGAAATATGGCGCGTAAAATCTCGGGTAGAATATGCATAAAGAGCGATTGAAATTTTAATTGAATTCAACTTTAAATTAAAGCAATTTTATTTGCTTTTGAGAGAAATAAATTATTATTCGATGCATATATATTCTATTTCTGTCAAAATTTCAAAAATAAAGGAACCATGCGCTAAGTCCTTTAAATATAATTATACACTTCGATCATTGGCATAATACCCAGGAGCAATAAAGGAAAAATTTTCAAAGAATTCATGCATTTTCACTATATTATCATTAGAGCCCCGCCCTAACACCAGAACCCCTGACCCAGAGGCCATGAAATTGACAATTTTTGAAGAGGCATCCTATCTCATCATAACTATGTACATAGTTAATTGGTTTAATACCCAGGAGCAAA